>NC_066580.1:381501977-381801977 GCF_024323335.1 Lathyrus oleraceus | reverse complement strand
TCTACTAGCTGCTGTTGTAAGACTCTTATTCTCCATCACATTTAGCTCAATCTTGAAGGTTCTATTCTGAGATATTGGAGCCTTCAAGATCAACATTCCTTTTGAGTCGAGAATTCTCATCATCTTGTCTTTGATTGACACCTTGTAGTTATTTTCGAATAACTGCCCTATACTGAGCAAATTACTCTTCATGCCTGGTATGTACAACACATTTGAAATTACTGACTTCTTGCCATATTTTCTCATAATCAGAACATCACCAACACCTTCAGCTGCTAGAGTATTGTCATTTGCAAATTTCACTATGTTCCTTAACTTTATGTGGACAAACCAATCTTTCCTTCCATACATGTGTGATGAGCATCTGGAGTCAAAGTACCACTGATCCTTGTATCTCTCTTTATCTCTCGTTGTAACCATTAACACCAACTCTTCTTCTTCATCTTTTGCCAGCTTTGCGTAAGTTTCTTGATTCTTCAGCTTTTCTAGACAATCACTAGAATATTGATCATGCTTCTGACAATTGTAACACTGAATGTGACTCTTGTCTGGATTTTGACCACCACCTCTTTCTCTACCTGCAACACCACCTCTTTAGTTGCCTTGGTTCTAGAGTTTTCTCTGATTCGACCAGTTTCCTTCTTGCTGATTTCGACTAGTCGAATTATTGTAGCTTCCTCTGCCTTTGTTGTCATTCCAATTTTTTTTGCCTTTCCTTTCTTTTGCTGATTGCGCTTGCAAATCCATATCACTCTTCGACTTTCCTACAGCTCTTTCATCCATTCTTTATTCATGAGATTCAAGCGTCCCTTGAAGCTCTTACTTTGTCAGTTTTGACAAATCTTTCGACTCTTCTATGACTACTACCACGTGGTCGAACTTTGGAGCCAACGACCTCAAGATCTTTCCAACAACAAATCTTGATGTCAACACTTCTCCACATACCTTGATTTGATTCACCAGTTTCATAACCTTGGTGAAGAAGTTAGTTATGCTTTCATTGTCTTCCATCTGAAGTAATTCATATGTCCTTTTGTGAGTTTGTAACCCCACCTCTTTCACCTTCTTTGCGCCTCCAAACGACTTCTCCATAATTTCTCATGTTTCTTTCACTGACTCTACATCACTCATCTTTTCAAAGTTATCTGAATCAACACATTGATGGATTATAAAGAGAGCTTTATAATCTTTCTTTTTCAATTCTTTATGTGCAACCCTTTCTTGATCCGTCACGTTTTCTGCAAGCATTGTTACTCATTCCTTCACAAGATCCCAAAGATCTTGATAACATAACACAACATTTATCTGCTTGCGCCAACTCTCATAATTATTATTCTTGAGAATCGGAAGATTCATTGGAAAATACTCGTTTGGATGATTCATTGCTATTGTGATTTTCTTCCAACAAATTGCTCAAACCAGGAGCTCTTGATACCAGATGTTGGAAATCCACCACAACCTATGGAGAATTTCTATCAATCTTGATGAACAAGATTGTTATCAACCACATAATGACAATGAAAAGAGAAGAACGATTGAGAAAGAAAGAAAATAAACGTTTGGGAAGAAGAATATTCTCGGTAACGTTTTCTCTCTGCCCATAACCTATGAAAAATTTCTTTATTCACTTTGCAACTGTAAAATTCTATGAATACAATGTTATGAGTTCTTTGTTCTCTTCATACAAGAATAAGGGTTACTCCCTCTATTTATAGATTTAGGTTAACTGACTCCTAAAGCCAAAGCCCAAAACTATAAAAGTCCAAAATAGTTAACACTACTAAAAATAGGCCTAAGTTGAAATCCTGTGTGAAATAACATGCTTCGACACACTAATACAAATCGACACACTAGGTGATTCGACATTTCCTTGTTATGTCGAGCAACCTGCTTTGACACTAAAAATAGGCCTAAGTCGAAATCTTGTGCGAAGCAACATGCTTCGACACACTAATACAACTCGACACACTAGGTGTTTCGACACTTTCTTGTTCTGCCGAGCAACTTACTCCGACACAAGGAATTACAATTCAACAGGAACTTCCCACTAATGAGTAATTGTTATAGAAATTTTTTGATTTATTTTAATTAAATAATTAACTTAATTAATTTTAATTAATTAGTTAATTAATTAATAGAAAAAAAGGTTCAAATGTTTCATCTAGTTTTTCTTTAGTGTCTATACCAATAAACTATGTTTTCTATTATTATTATTTTTATAATAATAATAATAATAATAATAATAATAATAATAATAAAAAAGAAGTTAAAAAATAGGCCACGAAGACACATTTTCTATTTTATCTCATACATCCCCCCACTCTTTTATTATTAATTATTTTTTAAAAAAAAATATGTTAAAAAATGGGAATTAGTTGGTTTTTCTTTAGTGTTTATACCAATAAGCCATGTTTTCTATTATTATTATTATTATTATTATTATTATTATTATTATTATTATTATTACAATAATAATAATAATAAGGATTTAATTGAAATACATTGATAGTGTAAAAAGATTTTATACTATTGTATAAAATATTTTACACTGACAGTGCATAGTAATTAATTTTTAATAATAATAATAATAATAATAATAATAATAATAATAATAATAATAATAATAATAATAATAAAAGTTAAAAAATAAGTCACCAAGACACGTTTTCTGTTTTATCTCATACATTCCCTCACTCTTTTATTATTAATTATTTTTTTTAGAAAATAAGAAAAAATATGAATTAGTTATTTTTAAATATAAATTTCTTCTACATCTTCTATCAAACGTTGTTGCTTACAAACATGTGATTATTTTTTAGTAAAGATTCTATGGGTTGGAATTTTTTTTTTTTGACAAAAGGAGAAAAACCAATAAAAGAAATATTAAAATATATAAGGAAAATATAAAGTAAAAAATCGTGGGAATAAAGTTTTTAAGTCACTAAAGTAATTTTTAGCACCAAAATTAAGAATAATTTAGTAATTTTTTATATTAATTTAATTATATATTTTTAATTATTAGTAATTTTTCATATTAAAATTTAATTATTTAATAAAAATAATAAGTTTTATTTTACTTTTTAATAATTTAATAAAAATAATAGGTTTTATGTTAATTTTTAATTATTTAATAAAAATAATAATTTTTCTCCCACTAACCTAATAGTTTTTCATATTTATTTAATCATTTATCCTTTTATTGATTTTATTTATCTTGCTCACTTAAAAAATTATATAAGTTTTAAATAAAACAAAATCTTTTTTATTTGTTCCATTTACTTTCTCATATTTATTTTTAATTATTAAAAAACTATCTTTTCTCGCACCAAGTTTGAAATTTCTCATAGTTTTGTTTTAGTAAATATTAGCTTTTCTCATATTTATTTTTAATTATTTAAATTTTTTTTACAAAAATATCCTCAATTTTGGCGTTAAAAGGTGCTAAGAGACTTAACAATTTTAATATATAAAATAAAAAGAAAGTTATAAAAATATCCTCAATTTTGGCGCAAAAAGTTGTTAAAAGACTTAGCAATTTTAATATATAAGATACATAATGAAATTATTATTGAAGGAAAATTATATTTAATTTGAAAACTTTTAAATTATTTTTTTTAATTTTTTTGTTATTTATAAATATCAACAACTTGTATACGTTAATTCATAAAAATAAATAAAGGCTATCGTCAGGCGTTGAGCTTTGAACGAGTAACTTAGACCTATTTTACTCAATTAACATATACTAGTTGAGCTATTCCACTCACCCATTTTAAATTAATTATAATCATTTTTCATTTTTAATTTTAATAAATTATTTTTAGAAAAATATTTTTTTATTTAATGTTTAAAATTTCACTTATTTAAAATATTTTTATTTTGAAGTTTTTATATATTTTAAAATTTATTTTATAGAGGTAAATTAGTAATCTATTTTCGTAGTTAGTTTTTAATTCTAAGTTCAATATAAAAGTTTATTCCAAACAGAGACAAAATAAAATTAGTTTACTGATTTTTTTTATGGGTAGTTTGTTTTAGTCTTTTTTTAAAAATAATTTTATAGTGTTACATATTACTTGTTGAAAAAATTTACAAAAACATTTAATAAAAGCTTCAAATAAAAATTGTTTAAATATTTGTTTTTAAAATATTCGAATAGATGTTTTCATCATTTTATTAAACCTTTTTGAATATCAAAATTTTAAAAAATCACTTAATTTTAAAGCTATTTCAAATAGTATTTCATAAAAATTATTTTGAAATATAATTTTTTGAAAAAATTGTAATTTTAACTATATTTTTATCTTCAATAATGTATGCTTAAATTTTAAGATGTTGAAATTAGTTTTTCAATTTATAAAAAAACAAACGTGAAAAACCTTTTAATATTATAATATTTAAAATACAAAAAAAAAACAATTTTTTAAAAAATTTAAAAAGCGGCCCTATATTTTATTGTGTTATCAAACACTATATTGAGACTAAATATAATACAATTATTATATCAGGTATCTTATTTTGGGAATCAAATAGGCCTTAAATTTCTCTAGTTAATTTATTTTTTTAATAGTAATATTTTATCATTTGTTATTTTATATTTAAAAATTTATTTATAATATATAAAATATTCCCTACAAGTCAAAGTTAATAGATTTGTCAATGACTTTAAATTCAAATGACGAGTCCAATATACAATGGAATAATGATTCTTTTTATCAAAGGATAACTACAAACTTAATGTGTAAGATAGATTCTGAATTTAGTGAGATAAAAACTGAACATTTATTTGAAACAAGCAACAATGAGAAATTAGGTGGGGGTGAGATTGAAGTCAGTCTGAAAAGTTTTGAGTCGGACTCTAAAATGAAGTAAGTTTTTATTGTAAAGGAAATAAGTTCATACTACATAATTATTTGCCTTTATTTCATTTGTCATTGTTGTGATTCTGCAGAAGAATTGAAGATGCAAGCTCAGATCCAATAGTTGAATCACATGAGATCGTTGTCGTGGAGTCCAATATTATTATTATCATAAAAACAACTAGTGAAGTTGATATCTTAGATGATGGTTATAGATGGAGAAAATACGGGCAGAAATTTCTCAAAAAAAGAGGTTATCCTAGGTAATATTTCTTCTCTTTTTTTTCTTCAAGTATACTATAAACCAAAATTCATTTTTCCCAAAGGGACGAAGATGGAAAACAAAGTTCCTTCAAAGTCACTTTAGGAACGGGGACAACGAACATACCTCCTGCTCCGCGGAGTCCCATTCCCGTGAGGATTTCTTTGTTTGAGGTCTTAAAGATGGGGAATCTTTTTCCGTGGGGACAGAGATGGAAAACAAAGTTCCTCCGAAGCCACTTCGAAGACGGGGACAAAGAACATACCTCCTGCTCTGCGGAGCCCATCCCTGCTTAGAATACCACAATATCCTTAATTTCTATATAATTTTAAATTTTTATATAGATTTATTTGTCATTTCATATAATTTATTTCATAAATAAATTTAAAATAATACAGTTTATTTGTCATTTCATATAATTTATTTAACAAACAAGTTTCAGAGTTTGGTGATCATGATTTTCAAGAATATAGAAGTAGTTATATATTGATCCTAGATGATTAATTTTTTAATTTCTTGTAGTTAATTTTTAAATTTTTTATTATTAATTTGATTTAAAATAATAATAATAAAAATATATATTTATGTATTTTCATAAAAACCTTATAAATCCATGGGGATCTGCGGGGACGGAATTGGGGGACAAAATTCCTCCGAGTGGGGATCCAAGACGGAGATGATGAATATATTCGATAGCGAGAATTGAGATGGGGAATGTATCCCCCCATCCCATTTCATTGGCATCCCTATAGAGACAATCTACTTAAATTGATCAGTAATATTTGAACACAAGTATTAATTTATAACCCTAAGTTTAAATATTGTAAAATTACTACATTCAATATTGTATAGACAAATGCTTGAACTTTTTATTTATCAAAACTTACAATTTCTTTGAAATTTTGTGTATCCATTTTATTTTGAACAAGTATTGTTGGATTGTTGTTCTAACACCGATATTATGGTATATAAAATTTAGGAGCTATTACTGATGTTCAACACCGGGTTGTAGGGTTTGGAAGCGTGTAGAAAGGGATTTGTTAGATCCTACAAATGTCATAACAACATATGGAGGAAAACATAATCATGATGTGCCAGTTGGGCTGACCAAATACATTAAAAGGTCTAAATGAAATCAAAGAAAAGTCATTGGCAAAACTAAAAGGAGGTTTTTTAATACACCCTCCCATCACTATTACAAGTAAAATTGACTTTTTTGATACATTTGACTGTCAATATATATAGTCCATATATACATTGACAGTCAAATGTACCAAAAAAGTCAAATTTACTTATAATTGTGACCGGAGGATGTATATATTTTTAATAAATATTGTGATTTCATTTAAATTTTAGTAACTTTTTTGATTTTTGAGATACCCAATAAATTACGTCACTTGGCGTACCCTTTTAATACATTTTACTTGCCGTAGTTTATAAATGTTAGTTAGGATGGTTAGTTGGTAATTATAACCAACTAATAGTTACTAGTAGTTACTATCGGTGTGTTAGTTAGTTAGTCCTTGAAGTAGCATATAAAAGATATAAGCACACCATTTATGTTTCATTCGTTCAATAAAGTTATACTTTACCATTTCTCTTTTTCTCTCTCTCTCTCTCTCTCTCTCAATTTCATGTATTTATTCATTCTTTTTCTCGTTTGTAATAGAACAAGTAAGTTGTTGCTCTAATATATTTTATATCTCAAACCCGAATCTTGATTATATAGAATATACATATTTAAGAATTGTTCAATCATTACAGATCAAGTAAAGATGATGTGTGGTAATGGTCTTTCAAACACACGTCTAATTCTTGATGGCAAGAATTTGGAAAAATACACTTGAGGTGGTTGCGATGAAGTTCAAGAACTCTGCAAATGCAACATTAGTCCAAAAGAGTTCACATACAAAAGATAATAAAATAATTAATATGTAATGTATTTCATTCAGGTAAAAATAAATGTTGAGTTTTGAAAAAATCTCTCATGTTGAGAATACAAAAGAGGCATAAGATAATTTGATCAAATACTATGAAGGAGACGACAATGTGAAGAGTTTAAAGTTGCAATCTTTAAAAATGCAATATGAATTATTGCAAATGGAGATTAATGAAATTGTTGTAGCTTATAAATCAAATATTCATCGCCTTATACACACTGCAAAAAGTTGTGATGAAGTGATGATTGAGAAAATGTGTTGGGAGGGTAATGAGGGTATTCACTCCTCATTTTGATAATGTGATCATTGTTATTCAACAATCTAATACATTAGAAACTATGAAGATGGAAGATCTCATAGGATCATTAGAAGAACATGAATTGAGTTTTCTTCAAAGAAATAGAGTGCAGGAGTTAGTTCAAGCACTACAAGCTTGAAATTCAAGAAAAATGGTGGTTTTGAGAAATACAAAGACAAAAGGATCCGAGAGAAGTTCAAAAAATATGCAGAATCAAACTTACAAAAGTTTAAATTTGATGGTAAAATTTAATCCTTCAATAAAGGAAGAGCTAAATCAAATTTTTAAACCACATAAGACTCAAACTAAGGACAATATGTATATTTAGTGATATACCTAAGAGAAATGGGGTTACTATGCCTCTGCTTGTGGGTACAACAAATTAAATGAGAAGCCTTGAAATAATGGTGATGATAAAACCAAGATAGTACAAGATAACTTAGATAATGGCACTGTATTTTTTTATGGTTGCAATGTTTGAAGATCAACATCAAGTTAGATCATGGTTCTTAAGTACATGCTCCTCAAACCATATGATAGGCCAAAAGAAATGGTTGGTCAAGTTTGATAACATAAGAAAGAGAAAGGTAAAACAATAGATAGTATAACCTTACAAGTTATAGGTACTGGAAACATGGTGATCTAGATGAATGATGGAAAATCTGAAATCGATGAGGATGTGTTGTTTGTATCAGGAATAAAGTGTAATTTATTAAATGTTGGCCAACTTATAGAAAAAGTGTTCTTATTAATCATGAAGAATGATGTCTTTGAACTATACGATCCTATCAATATGCCTATCTTGAGGTCACTACTTGTAAAGACCATAACCTTCAAGACAATAATCAACACCACATAAGTAAAGTGATTGCAAGAAGTGGTGGAGTACAATAAGAACTGGTTATGGCATCTAAGGTTTGGTCATCTTAAAGTTAAATCTCGAAATCCTTTAGTCAATCAAGGTATGGTGATATATTTGCCTAGTTTTACAATGCCTAATAAGACGTGTGATAGTTTATTGGTTGGAAAGAAACCTATAAACACATTTAAATCTAGTTTACCAATGAGGTCATAAAATGTGCTAGAAGTTATTCACTCAAATGTGTGTGGAGCCTTTGAGGAGAAATCATTAGATGGAATATACACTTCATATCATTTGTTTATGAGCATAGTAGAAATATATGTATCTATTTGATTTAGTCTAAATATGAAGCGTTTTACATATTTAATAAGTTCAAGGCTTTGTTTGAAGATCATATAAATAAAAGAATTAAAGTTCTGAGAACTAATGAAGGCTGTGAATACACATCAAAGGCTTTTGAGTTATTCTTTGGTGATAAAGGAATACAAAATAAAGTCATAGCTCCCTATACCTCATGGAATAATGGCTTATCTGAAAAGAGAAACAAAACTATCTTGGATATTTCTGTTGGTGTAAGCCCTAGAGGCCAATACTTTTGTTACTTGTATCGAATTATTTATTAATAATAAAATGCTTTTTCTTTATTATGTTTGTTTAATAAAGTCCCTAGAATAGCTAGTCCGTTTAATGTATCAAGTATGACTTAATCATGAGATCACATTAAACATAAGGACACTATTCTTAAAGTATCCGTAGTCGAGCTTTATTGTGAAGTGGGATAACATTAAAGATTATTATGTATATTGACTGATGATCACATCTCATGGATCATGGATAAGGAGTTATCAAGTCTTAAACATAGGTATGGATATTAGGAGTAATGTTTATATTGGATTGACCCTCTATGAGAATACTATATAGAATGTTATGCAAAGTGTCATAAGTTATTCTCATGGTGATAATGGTGTATACCACCATTCGACCTGAAACCACTATGGACCCTAGATATAGAGTTGAGTGCCTTATTGCTGATCAAACATTGTCCGTAACTGGATGACCATAAAGACGGTTGATGGGTACTCCACGAAGCATGCTGAGGGACATGAGTGACCTAGATGGAATTTTCCCATCCTGCGTAATAGGATAAATGTCTATGGGCCCAATATTGAACTAGACAAGGATGACACGGTCTATGCCTTGTGTTCAATATAGACATAAGGGCAAAAGGGTAATTATACACATAATTATTATCACAGAAGGATTTGTCAGATCACATGACATTTTCGTGACTTGGGTAGCAGTGATGTGTTGCTAGATACCGCTCACTGTTTATTATGTTAAATGCGTGATTTAATATAATTGCCAATGTCGCGAAAACCTACAGCGTCACACACAAAGGACGGATTAATGAGAGATAGAGTAACTAAGGAACATCGTAAGGTACGATGAACTTAAGTGAATTGTAGAACATCGTAAGGTACGATGCACTTAAGTAGAATACGAAATATGGTAAGGTACACGCGCTTAAGTGATTTTGGTATATCATAAGATATGGGCCACATACACTTAAGTGAGCTTTTTAGCTTACATCCCACGCAAGTGGTTCTATAAATAAAACCCTTGTGCAGAAGCATTTGTTCAGATGAAAATTTTGTTTCTCTCTCTCTCTCTCTCACTCAAAGCCTTCATTTGTAGCAGCTACCATTGAGACTGAAGGAATTCGTTCATGTGGACTGAGTAGAGGCGTTGTCACCATTCAATGTTCGAGATCACTCATTCGATCTGCATCAAGGGGTTCAATCGCCACAAGAGGTAACAATTTTATCACTGATCATGCCCATTCGTAAGGATCACTAAAGGATAAATTTTTAATTTCCGCTGCGTTTTGGATTACTATTCTCCTTCACTAAGTAACAAACCCTAAACCATAATTATCTTTGGGCTTGAGCCATACACAATATAGATTATATCACAACCCCCCTATAATCCAAGTAGTCGAGCATATGCTAATCATAGTCAATCTGAACTATTCCTAATTTTTTTTATCAAATTCATGAATATGTCGATCTTTAATCCTTTGATGAAAATATCGACCAAATGTGCTTCACTTGAGCAATGCCTTACTTAATGTTCACCTATATTTACCTTCTCCCTTCATAAGTGAAATATAGCTTCGATATGCTTACTCCTTCCATGCAAAACTGGATTCTTCTCAAGATTTATGATTGTCTTATTGTCGATCTACAACACAAAAAGTTTCTTCACTTTGACCTTAATTTCTTCCAGCATAGATTTGATTCAGATTGCTTGACATGCAACATATGATCCTGCTATATATCAGCCTCACACGATGACAATGCCACCACAACTTGCTTTAGCACCATGAGATTGGGGAACCAAATACTTAAAAGAAATAACTAGTTGTGCTTCTTCAATCTTCCTTATTTCCATATCAATAAACATCTAAATAACAAGTAACCATGTCTTCTTTTCTTTCAGAGTCTTTTCGAAATAGAATTCCATAGTTTATTGATCCTTTTAAGTATCTCATGATTCTTCTTGCAGCCTTCATGTGTGACACCCTTGGTTCACTCATGTATCTGCTCACTAATCTGAATGAGAAACATATATCAGATTTAATTTTGCATACATATCTCTGAGATCCGACCATTTGTTTGAACAAAGTTGTATTGGCTTTTTCCTCCTCCTCATTATTCTCCAACTTCAATTTTGGTTCGATGGGAGAAGATGCAAGAGTCGAATCATCCATCCCGAATCTCTTGAGTATCTCTTTGACATACGTTCTTTGATGTACCATACCTTTCTTCGACATTTGAAATTCCACGCCTAGGGAGTACGACAACTTTCCCATATATGACATTTCAAATTCCTTATTCATCAAATCTTTGAACTTCGACAAGTTCTTCAAGCTATTTCTAGTTACCAGCAAGCCATCAATATATAAGCAAATGATTTTTATATCTTGTGCCACAACCTAAACATATACACCATACTCAGACTTGCATTTGACGAATCCCAATTCGACTAAGTATGAGTCGATCTTCTTGTTCCATTCCCTAGGTGTCTTCTTGAGGCCATAGAGCATTTTGTGCAACTTATACCCTTTCGTTGATTCCTCCTATATCACAAACCCATGAAGTTATGTGACATAAACTTCTTCGTCTAAGGGACCATTCAAAAAATTCTGATTTCACATCTAAGTGAAATGTCAACCAACCTTGCTTGCATGCCAAGGCTACAACTGTAACGGTAAATTCATGACCATCAAGCTATGGATAAACTTGACATCAATAAAACCAGAGTCACCACCGCGCTTTTATTATTTCCAAAGGAAAAGGGAAAAGTACAAACAAAACCCAAAGATAAGAAGTTTTCAAATCAAAACTAATAAAATGCCAGAGATTACAGGTAAGGGGGTTGGTTACACAGAGGGAAGGTGTTAGCACCCAAAGTGTCCTAGGGAGCCCTTTTTTATGCGTGCATATGTTTTGGTATAAAAGATGTTTGAGAAAAAATAGAGTGTGAGGGTGAGAAAAGAATTCATTGATTATTTTTGTGTGTGGCAAGACCTTCGATCTCGTGCCTACGTACCAACATAAAAACGAGGGATCAAAACCATGTAGTTCATGGTAAAAATTTCAAATAAGTTGGTGAATTGCTTTTAATAAAAGTTTAATGAGAAAAGGCACAAAGGGCCAAAAATTTGAATGGGGTTATTAGTTATTTTTGTCTTTTGAAATTTAAGTCAATATGGTTAAGTTTCTTTACAAATTTGATTTAAGAAGGAGTTTGAAAATTCAATGGCATAAGGCCAAAGTTTCTAATCATTAAACAATGTCTAAGTTTGAAATCACAAGCAAAGAAAAGTTTTTGAAAAGAGGGAGAGATTTTGAAATTTAAGAAGTGGGAGGAGATGAAGAGGCTATCCTAAGCACAAATTAAAAGTTAAGAATTGAAAAGATCTGACTAATGGAATGCAATCCAACAGACAAGAATATCATATAGAAACCCATTTTTCTTTGGACTTTAATCAAGCAATGAGCAATATTCAGACATCATAAAGATCAAGGCATCAAATAAAGATGGCCACATCCAAGCAAGCATTCCAATAGCTAGCAATCTTCACTGTCTTCCAATGTACTAGATGAAATATTCCTTGATCAACTTAGAACAAAACATCAGACACAAGATCAAAATAACAATTAAGCACAGAGACAGAGTGGCATGTGGATCCAAGAAATTCTCAAGTCTTGCATCAGATGAAAGCACAACTCAAATATAGATTAGTCTCAACTGTTGGCATTGTCTAAGTCCTTTAGCACAGGGAATGCTACCTAATCCTAAGTCAAAAGTTCAGATCAAGTTCAACAGTCCACCAAATATATTTTAGGGTTTTTGTTGTTATCATGTGTTTTAGGGCCCTAAGACCACAAACAAAACCCAAACACACAAACATATATATGCAATCACAAGATATGACTCAAATGAGCAAAAAGAAAATGTCTGAAACGTAATCAAGTTATATGAAATATAAATAGAAATGAATGATAAATAACTGAAAGTTAAATTGCATAAAGTAAATGACTTGAAAGTAAAGCAATAATGAATAAGAGTTAGTCAATGGTTAGCCAAAAGTTAGTGGTGTTAGAGGTGATTTTTAATTGATTAAGTCATTCTTTGGAGAACACTCAACCATTCATTCACAAGTATGAATCCTTAAACCAAGACATCTCTCATGAGAAGGGCTCCAACTTGGATAATTCAACAAGTATGCCACTAGCTCTCATGAAAGGAAAAAATGTCAAGTATCCATACAATGCCATGAAGAATGGGAGACTTACAATCTCACTTACTAGAATGATATGCCCTGAGGGTCAAGTTTAGCTCTATGTTAAGCAATCATAATTGGACTTATGTAGAAGTCACAACTATCTGAGGCCGGGAAATAAAAATATAGGTGTTAATACATGTTAGAGATTTGGTACAAGGAACCAAACTCCTAAACCATACCACACACTAAAAAAAATAGGAGGGACCTATCTCAGTCATACTTGTATTGATTCATCTGACACAAGGTCATTGATGAATCAATTAGCCTTTAGACATTAGAGATTTCATTGGTCAAATGGGGGAATATGAAAGAATAGGGATGAAGATGAAGAGGGAGGGGAAGATAGAAACACAAATTGATCATGAGAGGAATTTCATCAAATCAAAACCATTCATTCATTTTGGGAGATGAAATATACATTTCATCAATCCCCTAAATCTAATGATTTTGATCCAACAAAAGTCAAATCAATCATGACCAAGGCCCAAACCGAAAGTCAAACTTCACAAGACCATCAAAATAGCTCAACATAATTTTTAAACATTTAATCAATTAAAAATGAATTAAAATACATTTTAATTTGGTCAAAACCTAAAATCCCTTCAAAACACCAAATAAATGGGCTAGGGATTTATCCTAGGTGAAATAAGGTCAAAGGACCTTAGACAAAAAATTTCACTATTTTTAAAAAGTCAGAAACAATTAAAAATATGCACAAAAACATTTATTTCATGAAAAATACCAAAATTAATCCAAAAAATAATTTTAATTCAGAATATGGAAGAGAAAAGTATTTAAAGTTTTTTGGTGAAAGTACTATATTTTTTGGATAAAAAATGGATTTATTATGAATTAAACAGAATAAGGCAATTAAATGAAAAATCAGAAAATATAAAAAAACAAGGGTCATCACATCTCCCTCATTAATTGAGGTGGTAGATCTGGTGGCCAAGCGCGCGCTTCACACCATACACCTCAGTCAATGTGTCATAGGGATGGTAATCACAAGGAGCGATCAAGATTAAAATATTTCAAATGAATCAGAAGGTTGGGAGAGTGCCAACGCACCACCGAAGCTAGGGCTCCGGTTATCTTCTCCGGTGGACCTCACCGGACTGGTACACCATCAACCTTCACTAAAATAAAAAGTGAATACACTAATTTGAAGAGAAAAACACCAGGAATCCAAATTTGCCCTCAAAATTCTTCAATTCTCACTATATTAAAAGATACGTGGAATTGAAAATTGAGGAGTATGGACTGAGTTGCTTCGATTTGACCTCGAAGCAACTCAATCTTGTTGCCTACATTGGTAGGACTTCAACCAACCAAAAATTTATTGAAATGATGGAGAATTGAGAGAGAATCGAAGAGAGAAAGTTTGACAAATTTCACCTTTTGTTTGCAGTGATGAAGCTCGATCTGGATCTCAAATGGCCTGGGCTTGCTTCCATTTGATTGCAGGAGGTGAAATGAGAGCTCAAATGGCTTGGATTCTTGGAGTTTCAACTTCAAAATAGAAGTGAAATTGAAACTCGATTTTCCAATGAAAACCTTCAAGATTATCCTTTAATGGAGGTGGGAAGGTTGCAGGAGCAAAGCTTGGGCCATGTCTCCCTGATTCTGAGCAGTGAGGCGTGTATTTATAGGCTTGACAATTGATTTTCACACACTTTCATTCAAATGTCAAAAATAGTCATTCAAGTGTGCATGCTTGCATGGGCGTGTGATAGGCCCATGAGATGATTTCAAAAGGTCCAAAAATGATCATGAACAATACTGAAAGTCTAACATGAAGCCATGCATTTGTAATCATGAGATTCATCCAAATGGAACCATGAAGAGTAACCATACGCAAGTCATTCAAACCTTGTCCAAATGAAGTAATTTTGGACTTTTTAGAAAGGTGAGATCAAGGGGAATGACTTTCATATTGAACACTTTTCAATTTGAAGCTTGGATCATGATGAATTTTGAGATGTAAGTTTGGGAAATCAAACATTATTGAAAAAACTTTAAGTACCAAGTCAAATATCCACTACTTCCAGCTTGAATAACTTTTGCTATGAGATTCAAATGGAAAAAGTTACTACATCAAAGTTGTATCTATTTCAATACTCTTCAATTTGGTCACAGATTTTACCTCATTTGGATTTGTCATGAGGGCGTTATGCATTTTAGAAGTTGAGGAAAATTGCTTGTTGAATGGTAATGGCCCAAAATGACCTATAATGTTTACTCTTGGCACATTACCTTGCAAGTTTAATTTGACAATTCTCAAAGAATAAAAGTTGTAGAGGACATATTTAAATTTATCGTGAAACTTGGATGGCCTCCATCTCATAAAAATTGATCAAGTTATGGTCATTGGAAGTTGACCTCCTAACTAGGGCACATACAAAATGACCTATAATCTTTCACCACAAATGATGACTTTACAAGCAAAACTAAATCTTGATGTCAACATGAAAGTTGTTTGGAATGTCATAAAGAATAAATTTTCTCTTGGAATCATTTTCATATGACAAATATTGTAGGAGATAGGGTCTAGGGAACCCCAGTTTTGACCAGTTGACTTTCTCTGGTTAACTACCTTGGACCTATTTGCAAACTTGAAGTTATCTTGATATTTGGGACTCATGGAGAATAATATATGCTTAAGATGATGTGAAATTAAGTATCCCTTGATATATTTGATCAAATGTTGAAGAAACTTGTTGAGGAAGTCACACAAGATACCCAAATGAATTAGGGCTTCAAAGGCAAACAGACTTCAAACTCTTGATGATTTCTTGATCCAAATGATAAATGAAGAACATGGGGATCCATATATGTTGTCTAGAACCAATGTGAACCATATCTTGATTGATTTCCTTGTACTGAGGGTCTTAAACCCTATATATGAGCTTGATGAGGCATTTGTGAATGCATACACTACCTACAAAAGAAACAAAGCTATGCATAGACATATTTTTTTGGTATTTTAGGTAGTAAACAAAGAAAACAAATTATGATAAAATCAAATATACTTGGTGATCTCTCCCAATGAAAACCCAGTGAATGATGGGTAAGGAGGATGCCAAGGTGTGATCCCAAAGTCAATGAAAATGATGAGATAACATGAGGTATCTTAGGGTCAAAATTGGGGTCTTACAGCTACCCCTATTTAATGACATTCTAACTGAGGATGTGAAGGTTAAAATCTTTGTATCGACTAAGTAGAATGGACTTAAATAACAACATCTAGAAACAAATTTTGGTCCCTAAGAGACCTCATGATGCATATGATATGAATGTTAAAAGTAATCTTTGTGGGGAATATATTGCCACAAAGGAAAAGAATTCGGAGAGACTGAAAGCCCACAGGAGCATAACGCATTCCATAAGGAAATCTCACTGAAGAGACAGAGACTCTAGGGGATAAGAAGTTATGTGTAGGTCAGGCTACAACTTGAAAACTACTAGAGACCCGAGGGGATTTCCATGAAAATAAATCAATGGAAAGACTCGGTCGGGATATAAGGGAAATCTACAGGGGAAATGGGTAGATCAGAACAAAACTGAAATACTCAAATCAAACAGGAAAAGGCGATTCCACTGAGGGAATACACACTCAAACTCAACTGGGGAAGAATGAACTTCGACACAGGAGCATAAGAGATATATTATCTATTACCAGTTACTGGGTAGAAACATAATACACTCTAACAGAGGGACATTCATTACCGGTTAGGGTAAACATATTAAGGATGACTCGCTGAAAA
The DNA here is from genome assembly GCF_024323335.1 of Lathyrus oleraceus. Classification (NCBI taxonomy): domain Eukaryota; kingdom Viridiplantae; phylum Streptophyta; class Magnoliopsida; order Fabales; family Fabaceae; genus Lathyrus; species Lathyrus oleraceus. The sequence goes on along the minus strand of NC_066580.1, from coordinate 381,785,143 downwards.
AAAGAGGATTTAGGTAAGAATAACCTACTGGAGAAACAAATCAAATAGGATTTACAACTACCAATTACTGGGTAGAAGACCAAAGAGAGAGTATCCGTCACCTGACTAAAGTGAACATATCAAGGATAAACTCAAAGGAAGAATCTCCATCATCGGTTAGGATGAACATATCAAGAATAGACCACCTGGGGAAAAATAGGAATTATATCTACCGGTTACTGGGTAGAATACCAAAGAGAGAATATTCGTCACCGGTTAGGATGAACATATCAAGGATAAACTCAGCAGGGGAAAGTAGGAATTATAACTACCAGTTACTGGGCAGAATACCAAAGAGAAGAGAAAATCCGTCACCGGTTAGGATGAACATATCAAGGATAGACTCTCTAGGGAATAAAATACGGATTACAACTACCTTTATACTGGGTAGAAAACCAAAAAGGAAGAATATCTGTCACCGGTTAGGATGAATATATCAAGGATAGAATCACTGGGGAAACACGAAAACGAATCCACCGGGGAACACCGGGGAAGTATATTACATTTTACCGGGTATTGGGCAATAGTAATGTACTCATCATTGAGAAGAATATTACCAGTTACTGGGTAATAGACTCTCGGGGGACCAAAATATCTATTTAGGTAAGAACTAGAAAGAAACGGTCAAACAAAGACTCAACCTAATGAGGATATAACTCAAGGGGAGTGGTTCCATCCAAATAGTTATTTGGGGAGGAAACTAAAATAATAGTCATCCACGAGGAAATAACTCAGTGGGGGAATGAAAGAGGATAAACGTTTTCTGCTTAAGGGGCTGACACTCTGCAATTGAAGGAGGACAAATACACCAAATTTGCATGGAAACATAATATTACCCAAGTAGGGGATCAAATGAAAAAGTCAATGCGATAAGATGCACAATGAAATATCTGATGTTGTGTTATATGCATGACCATGTATGTACATGATTATGATTATGATGACAAAACAACACAAAGGATACAAATAACAAAGATTTGAATCATCACTACAACACTCGGCTAATCTCAACAAGATGGAAACATCAACTGGAGAAAATGCTAGGGATGAAAATAAATCATCTAGCTCTGCATAAATTAGCTCTGGCTGGAAAACACGCTTTCAATCAATCATGGCAAACCCTATGGGAGGAGAGCATTTCTTAAGGATGATCAACCAAACATGCTGAATATAGAGAAAGGATCTGCTGAGGATCCAAATTATCAATACTGCAGGGAATTTTAAGTCAACACCATGTCAAATGGGAGACAACCTTGCAAGGGACTAAATCAAATACTACCCAGAATCAAACACTGCCGGGAAAGAGGGAACTTCTATCAGAAGATGAACTCCGTCGGGGATACAAGAGATGAGGATTTAAGCGAATTGTTGGGGATGTTGTGACCAACATTGTCACATTCGTCAATAATCATCGAAATCTTCTTGGAAATTGCAAAATAAACCAATTCCAAGGAAATGATAAACAATCAAATGCAAAATGGAAACCTAAGGGTTCCAGATCTCTAGGGTCCAATCATAAATCACTAACAGGGGGATACAAAACATGAGCACCTCAGCTGGGGAATATGGATTTGCAAAGGGGACCGATCATTAGCTCAACTAGGGATAAAACCCACCAACTCTACTAGGGAGAGGAGATTACTCGGGGAGAAACTCATCAACCAAGCTGTGGACAAATGATGAACTGTTGGGGAGGAAAAGAATTACCGGACCAACTACTTGGAGGGAAAGACCAACAATGCTCCACACTCCAAGACTTACCTGCTCTTAGATTGCTGTTGACATTTCTTGCTGAAATCAATTATTCTTAAAGTGACTGCTTTTATTATTTCAAGAAAAATAATTATTCATTGATTTATTTCAAAATTATCATCATAAAAATTCAATTTTATTTAATAGAAGTAAATAAGAATATAAATAATTGGATGAAAAGCTCAATTTTATTTAATAGAACGGTGGTCCGTAAATGACGAGACTCTATGGATCTTTACAAAGTCTGAAAATGGTAGTTTACATGGAAAAGGGCTACATTGAATACAATGATCACTACTCTCCCTACCAACTTTGAAATCCATTATGCTTGTCCTCGGTTGAGAATGACGAAGCAGAACCAAATGACTTGCTCAAAATCGGCTGAGTGCAATTACTTGCTATAATCCCTAATTTTTGCCTAGATTTCCCCAAGGTGGAGTATTCAATTTATTGGTATAAATTTTCCATTTTAGGTCTCTAACTTTTGCCTGGATCTCCCTTCCGGGTTTTCAATTCACCGAGACGCTCATTTTTGCTTAAGCCTCCTTTTCGGGTTTTCAGCTTAGCGAGTTATTCTTTTATTTTTTATGTGAAGTATTTCTTGACTACATCGATATTCACTGAACGCGTGTACTCTTCGCCATCCATAAATGTAAGAATCAAAGTACCTCCTGAAAAGGCTCTCTTAACAACATACGAACCTTCATAATTAGGAGTCCATTTGCCCTTAACATCAGGTTTGAAAGATAAATCTTCTTAAGCACGAGGTCCCCTTCCCTGAACACACGAGGCTTTACCTTCTTATCAAATGCTTTCTTCATTCTCTGATGATATAACTGACCATGACACATGGCAGTCAATCTCTTCTCTTCAATCAAATTTAGCTGATCATATCTGGTTTGGCACCATTCAGTTTCTGTCAACTTGGCTTCCATCTAAACACGCAATGATGGGATCTCAACCTCTACGGGGAGCACAACTTCCATGCCATAAATAAGAGAGAAAGGGGTTGCCCCTGTTAAAGTGAGGATGGATGTAAAGTACCCATGCAAAGCAAATGGGAGCATCTCATACCAATCTTTGTATGTCACAACCATCTTCTGAATGATCTTCTTAATATTCTTATTTGCAGCTTCAATAACCCCATTCATCTTAGGTCTATAGGGAGAAGAATTATGATGTGTAATCTTGAAGTCTTTGCAAAGAGCTTCCACCATATTATTATTCAAGTTAGATCCATTATCAGTAATGATCTTGCTTGGAACACCATAATGACATATAATCTGATTCTTGATAAACCGGACGATCACCTGCTTGGTCACATTTACATACGATGCCGCTTCAACCAACTTTATGAAGTAATCAATAGCCATCAGAATAAAATGATGTCCGCTTGAAGCTTTGGGCTCAATCATGTAAATCATATCAACTCCCCACATGGAGAAGGGCCATGGAGAGGAAATGACGTTCAACAACGTCGGAGGAACATGAATCTTATCTGCATAAATTTGATACTTGTGGCATTTCTTCACAAACTTGCAATAGTCAGATTCCATTTTCATCCAATAGTAACCTACTCTCAACATCTTCTTTTCCATAACATGTCCATTGGAATGAGTACCAAAGGAACCTTCATGGACTTCAGTCATCAACAGGTATGCTTCGTATCTATCCACGCATCTGAGCAAAACCATATCGAAATTTCTCTTATAAAGCACATCACCATTCAGGTAGAAGTTGCAAGCTAATCTTCTCAAAGTCTTCTTATCTTTCAAAGAGGCTCAGACGGGTAGATCTAACTTTGGAGGAAACATTTGATGTCGTAATACCATGGCTTTTCATCTTTGACTTCTTCAATGGCAAATACATGAGTTGGCCTATCAAGACACATCACAGTCAAATTAGGAACTTCATTCAAAAAATTCACCATAATCATTGAAGCCAACGTTACAAGAGCCTCTGCCATCCGGTTTTCATCTCGAGGGATATGATGAAACTCAACCTTTGTAAAGAAAGTTGATGTCCTCCTCGCATAGTCTCTATACGGTATTAAACCAGGTTGATTCTTCTCCCATTCACCTTTGATCTGATTCATAACCAAAGCTGAATCTCCATAGACGTCAAGATATTTGATTTTGAGATCAATGGCCTATTCAAGCCCCATAATGCAAGCTTCATACTCATCCATATTGTTCGTACACTTGAAGATCAATTTAGGTGTAAACGAAAAATGAGTGCCTTGAGGAGTAATAATCACTGCCCTAATGTCATTACCATATGAATTAAGAGCTCCATCGAATACCACTCCCCAACGGGAACCGGGCTCTGGCCCTTCTTCAAGCAATGGTTCATCGTAATCTTTCATCTTCAAGTACAAAATATTCTCGTCAGGAAAATCATATTGCATTGACTGATAATCTTCAATCGGTTGGTAAGCCAAATGGTCAGCCAAGACACTACCTTTAATTTCTTTCCAAGATCGGTATTCAATATCATACTCAGATAACAACATTTGTCAATGGTCAATCCTCCCAGTTAAAGTAGGCTTCTCAAAGATGTACTTGATTGGATCTATTTTGAATATCAACCAAGTAGTATGATTCAACATATACTGACGCAGACGCTTAGCAGCCCAAGCCAATGCGCAACATGTCTTTTCAAGCATAAAATACTAAGTCTCATAGTCGGTGAACTTCTTATTGAGGTAGTAAATTGCATATTCTCTCTTTCCATATTCATCTTGCTGACCAAGAACACAACCCATACTCTCTTCAAGCACAGTCAAATACATGATCAACGGTCTTCCTTCAACAGGTGGAGACAGAATAGGAGGCTCAAGCAGATATTCCTTTATACTATCAAAAGTTTTCTGGAAATCCTAGGTCCAATCACAAGACTGATTTTTCCGAAGGAGCTTGAATATTGGCGGACATGTGGAAGTCATATGCGATATAAATCTTGAGATATAGTTCAAGCGGTCGAGAAAACCTCTGACTTGCTTCTTAGTTTTGGGCGCAGGCATTTCTTGTATTGCTTTGACCTTGGTAGGATCAACTTCAATACCCTTCTCACTAGCAATAAAGCCCAACAACTTACCGAAACGAACACCAAAAGTACACTTATTGGGATTCAAGCGGAGTTTATATTTCCTCAAACGCTGGAATAACTTCAATAAATGCTCAACATGTTCTTCTTCATCACATTATTTGGAAATCATATCATCAACATAAACTTGAATCTCTTTATGCATCATATCATGAAAAAGAGTGGTCATAGCTCTCTGGTAGGTCGAACTAGCATTCTTTAAACCGAAAGGAATCACTCTATAATAGAATTTTCCCTAGGGTGTAATGAATATGGTCTTCTCCATATCTTCAGGTGCCATCTTGATCTGATTATAATCAGAAAATCTGTCCAGAAACAAAAAGAATTTGAATTTAGTTGTATTATCTACCAACATATCAATGTGTGGCAGAGGGAAATCATCTTTCAGACTGACTTTATTCAAATCTCTATAATCAACACACATGCAGACATTTCCATATTTTTTTGGAATAGGCACAATATTGGCCACCCACTACGGATATTCAGAGGTAACAAGAAAACCAACGTCAATCTGCTTATGTACTTCTTCTTTAATCTTTACTGCCACATCAGGATGAGTTCTTCTCAACTTCTGCTTGACCGCGCGAGCATTCTGGCTTCAACGATAGTCTATGCTCCACAACCTCAAAATCCAGACCAGGCAGATCTTGATAGGACCAAGCAAACACGTCAGAATAATCTCGAAGGAGATCAATCAACCCCTTCTTATCTTCTGGACACAGTTGAGACCCAATCTTGAGTTCCTTCACATCATCTTCAGAACCCAAGTTGACTAGTTCAATCTGCTCTTCAAACGGTTGAATGGTGTAAGACCTTGATTTTGTCCCTAAGATCCCTCATGGCATCATAACATTGCATTTGCATTGCCTCAAGGATCATAAGCATCTTGGTTCCCTTTGCCTTTGGGTGGGACCTCTTGTGAGTGGTTTGAGATCACCAAGCATGCTTCAATTGTATATTATTGCTTTTCTTATTTTGTTTACTAACCAAAAGCACAAAAATATGTCACTAACATCTTTTGTTTGTAGTTTGAGCAATCACAAGGTCAAAAGCTTCAAGGAGATCATTGGTACAAAGATATGGCCAAGTGAAGATGATAGCAAGCATGGTAATGGTTCCCAAAGCTCTCATCCATCAAATAAGCCTCCCTAGCATCTCAATTCATCATTTTGATCAAGGCAATTCAAAGGGTTTGAGGCTTGTTCCCCAAGGAAACCCTAATTCATCTGTGCACCACAATGCCTTGTTCTGAAAGCAACCTCAGCCCATGATCAAATGCAATCAAGGGAAGTTATTTAATTCATCATTTAATGCATATTTGAACTTATTTGAGTGTCCTCAATCATCAATTCATCCAGATATGAGTCATGGACTTGAGAAGTTGAGCAGTCAATTCATCTGACTATTTTGAAATGCACTGAGACCTAACTTTTTATGTGTTTGTCAAATGGAGATGATCCTAAAATAAAAAATGTTCTTAAGGACAATAGGAACATATTTCATGTTCATCAAAAATTGATTTTAAGCTTGGAAGGTCATCTCCCATTCCAATAGATTATAGGTCATTTTGACTGAAACTCTAATTCTGGGTCAACTTCCCAAGGACATAACTCATTCATTTTTTATGATTTTGAGGTGGGATAAAATGAATTGGAAATATTAAGATGTCTACTTCAAATGTTATGCTGAACAAAATTTCAAAATCTCAAAGGAAATACATGTGATAATGCAAAACATTATAGGTCACTTTGGACCAAATGCATTGAAAGGCAAAAAAGTCCAACTTCAAGTGCCCATAACTCTTTCATAAAAAATCCAAATGGTGCAAAATTTAAGTCCATTTTGATTTTCTTGAAGAGATCTATAACGTTTATGTTGGAGGTTTTTCCGTTCGAGGCTTTAATCATCAAAATAAAAGGGTTTGAACATTGGCCAAATTTAGAAACTTTGCCTTTACATGTTTTGCACCTTGCACTTTAAACTCAAAATTCACCAATTTACACACTTCAAATGGATTTTTGCCCAACATAACAATTGTTCCTCACATCAAAACCTTTCCAACCATTACTCACATGCTCATGTTTGGATTTGGCAAATGGCATTTTCGAAGAGGGGAAGTTTTTGGTTCAATTATGCATAACACATCAAAACTCCATGCACAAGCCAGTTCACTCCAAACTACGCGTCCAAATCATCTCCCATTCATTTCAGATTGCATTTGGCATTGAATTTGGGTCTTTTGCATGATCATGCAAGCCCATGCAATGAATATCCAATTCCATGCACACGGATTGAATCACACTTGCCTTGCCTTTACCTTTATAAATAGAAGCCTTACTCCATTCAAATTTCATCCATGAATCAACCTGAAATGCTGCTGAACTGAAAACCTAACCTCTCACCAAAGGAGCTATTTCACTTTTCTTCATTTTTTTTTCAGATCTAAAATTCAACTACATCTGGTTGAATCTTTGGATCTAAAGCTCCTAGACCTCTATCTCATACTCCATTGATCTTCTGTTTGGCCAAAGGAAGCAAGGAAGCAAGCTCAAATCTCCAGAATTCAAGGTTGTTCTTCAACTGGTTTTTTCTTCGAATCTCACCAATTATTGATCTATTTGCTTGGATTTTGTGTTGGCTGAAGTCCTCTTCATAGAGGCAATTGTTTTGTATGCTCAATTATTGAAATCCATGAAGTTCACTTGAACATCACAGAATTTCCATCTCTGATTTCTCTCAATATAGAGATCTAGAGTGGAATTGAGTGGTACAGGGATGATGTACATCATCCCAGCTTTCCAACGGTGTATGGATCGTGTATTTTGGTTAAGCTTTTGAAACCTGCAAATGTCATCGGAATCTTCATGCTCACCGGAGAAGAAGGTGGCTCCGGTGGCTGTCCCTTTGCCAGATGCGTTGTGGACCATTGGATCTGATCTCCAGTTTATATCCCAACCCTTGGATCTTTTGACTTTCAATAATGCCATGTGTAGCACATTGACTTGGACCTATGGTGGAAGCGCGCTTCTGGAGCGTATGATCTGCCAGCTCAATTAATGAGCTCAGATCTAACGCTCCTTGTTTTTTTGAATTTCTTATTTTCTGATTTTATTTCTTTTATTTCCATTATTTTCGAAAATTCATATCTTCTTCATTTTAAATCCAAAAATTATGGGACCAATTGCATTCTTCTCCAAATAATTTCTAGTTTCTAATTTTGATTTTTAATATTTTTTGTGAATTTTCTCTTTTCTGGTTATTTTTAATTCATTTTAAATAGTTTTTGATATTCAAAAAATATAAAAATATTTTCCCAACCTATTTGAATGATGATGAATCTATGAAAAATATTCTCATCAATTTTTTAATTGATTTGAGATTTACTTGAGATTTTAGTTCAATTAGGTTATTTTTGTTCATTTTTAATTGATTAAAAATAGTTTCTGACTTTTAAAAATGCTGAATTTTTTTTTCAAACTTTGTTTGACCTTGTTGAACTTGGGATAAATCACTTGGACCTTTCAAGGTTGATTTGAAGTGATTTTGAAGTTTGACCTTTCTTTTATTTTAATTCAAGTTTATTTTAATATTAGAAAATGCCAAAAATATTTTGCTTATTGTTTGACCTCCAATCTTCATCTCACTTCCGATTTCTCATTGTTTGACTTTGACTTTCAATGTCATTTGGTCAACACATATGGATTGGTACATTTGATTTCACCTTATGCACTTTATTCTTTCTATTTCCTTTTCCATTATTCACCTCTCTCTTCTTCTTCTTCTTTTTCCTTTTGATCAATGAGTTGAAGGTTGATAAGTTAACATTGATTAGGGAGACTTAATCTTCCTTGATTCAAATCTAATTCATCTTGATCAATTGATCAAGTGAATGGCTTTGCATTAAGGATAGGTTGTTTCCTAAATTATGCAAAACACTTAAACCAATACAAGATCAATTCTCTTCTTCTTTTTGGCATGGCAAGTTGTTGGAACTTGGTTCACTAATCAAGACTTCTAACTTGTGTTGTTGCCTACATTATTATTGACCGACCTCAGATAGTTGTGACTTCTACATAAGTCCAATTACGATTGCTTAACATAGCGCTAAATTTGCCTTATGGCACACTAACTACTAACACTAACCATTAACAATTAACGTTTACTTTTTGCACTTTACTTTTATGCAATTTACTATTCTTGTACATATTATTCATTTGCTTTTTCCTTTGCTCACTTGAGCACATGTTTATGTTAATGCCATTTGCCCTTTGCTCACTTGAGCATATAATTGTGTATATACTATTGTGCTTGTGTTTTGTTTTGATTGTTGTGAGCCAAATGCAAAGAATTGGACAAAATGGACTTAGACTTTAGGATCTTCCCTATGCAAATTTGGAGTAAAAGAGCAACTAGGCTTTGAGCCTTTAGAGTGCTATAAAAAGTCAAAGAGCAACTAGGCATTGGGCCTTTAGAATGCTTAAGCTTGAAGATGAACATTGAAAGGACCATATTCTAAACTCCCTCTTGTCCATTCTTTGATTGTATTATAGAACCTTTTGATGTGTGTTTTCTTTGTGCTAGGAGTTCCAACTTGAGCTTAATTGAGGAACCATTACCATGAGCTTCTAAGAGAGAGGGATCCAAGATACATTGAGGAGTCTTTCCAAGAGTTCATTTGATTGTTGATTGCTTGAGTTTATGCTTTGTGTGATTGCTTATTCCAAAGGATGGGAGCTACTTGGATCATCAATATGATCTCAAGAGAGGAACTCCATTGTGGTTTTGTTTCTTTTCCCTCACCTTTTTGCTTTACTTAGGACTTTATCCCTTCTTCTTCTTCTCTCCACTCTAACCCTAGCCAAAACTTTTGTGCAAACATTTAACACTTGTTTTCAACATTAGAAACTTAAGCCTTATGCTTTTGATTTTCAAACTTTCTTTTCATAACACTCATTTTGAATTGAATCTTTAAGTCCACTTTAACCATTTTGTATATACTTCTAATTGGTAAATATAACCCATTCAAATGTGTTTTTTGTGGTTTCAATGGCCACCTTCTAATCAAAACTTTTTCATAACCTTTAGTTATTAGGTTTGAGTTATCTTTGTGGTAGATGTAATACTCACCTATATCCTTAGTGATGGACAATGAGTCTTCCATGCTTATTATAGGGTTAACCCCTCACTAGCATGTTGAAGCTATCCTCACATGGTGGATTTGTGGTTTTAGGTTGAGTTTTATCCCTTTGATAACAAATGACCTTAGGGCTTTTGGACTAACCAATTCACCAACTTGTTTTGAGATTTTTTACCCCGAACTACGAGATTTTGATCCTAATCTTTTTAAGATGGTACGTAGGCAATGGGTTTATCCATCCAAACACAAAATGTAAATCAACTTGTATATTCTCTTCTCATATCTTCAATCATGTTTGCACAAACAAATTTTCACAAAACAACAACCTTACCACAAGTATGAAAAGGGCTCCCTAGGAGTACCTAGGATGTTTTGGGTGCCTAACACCTTCCCATTGCATAACCAACCCCCTTACCCAGATCTCTGATTTCCTTTTACTAGTTTTTGTTAAAACTTTTAGGTTTTTGTTCGCTTTCTAACCATTCCTTTGGATAAATAGAAGTGCGGTGGCGACTCGACTTGTATGATTTACCTTGGATTTAGTCAATATCTCTAATGGTAACGAATACCCCGCTACAAATGGCTTTTTCCTCGTGCTCAAGCAAACGAGATAATTCATCTGATACTTCTTCATCATCATTCTCTTCCTCAGCTTCAAACACAGGGAAATCAAAGTTTGGAGAGGGAGTAGGATCATTATATTCAATGGGTTTGAGAACCAACCTGCATAATGATTTGATATTTTGATTTTAGAGAAGTGGAGTGCGAACGAAATATTATGCAGATGGAAAGATTATTATTTATTTATGTTTTTTTATTACCATTTCCAGAAAAAGGCAATAGTAAAAATAAAACATCATAGATGTGGATGAATAAAAATTGTATTTTATTGATGATAATAAAGAAAATGCCAAATAATATTCACTTCTCTTTTAGGCATAGGAGAAGGATTTTTTTCGTAAAAATTATAAAAACAAATTACTTAGAACGATGAATGACAACAGGAACATCAATAACAATCCAATTGTTTCAAGTCTAGCCATGCATCAAAAAGTTGGCGCAAGCGTCGTCTTCATCACCACTTTCTTCAATAATGCCAGCTGAGTGTTGATCATTCCCATGAATGAACCCTCCACTGTGGAAAATTGGTTGCATAACTTGGGCTTTGGCGTTGAATGACCCTGGTTGAAATCCTAGCTCTGCTCTGTTTTTGTTCTCGGAGACTTCCACAACACGACCCCATTTATCAATACTGCCAGCCTGAATAGCCTCTTGTGCATCTTTCAAAGAAGACATGGGTGCCCCAGTTTTCTTCAATTTATCAGCAATAGGTAAGGCTTGGAACGGTGTTCCAACCTCCTCATCATCATCAACATAAGTGAAAGATGACAAATGGCTCACCAACAATGCCTTCTCTCCACCAACAATGACAAGCTTTCCGTTCTTCACAAATTTCAGCTTCTGGTGTAGAGTAGACGTCAAAACTCCAGCTTCATGAATCCATGGTCTTCCCAACAAACAGCTATAGGCCGGGTGGATATCCATTACCTGGAAAGTAATTTGGAAATCACTCGGACTTATCTTAACTAGAAGGTCCACTTATCCAATGACGGTCATACGAGAACCGTTGAACGCTTTGACAACCACACCACTATACCTTATTGGGGTGCCTTGGTAAGAGAGTCTTGACATAGTTGATTTTGGTAACACATTCAACCAAGAACCAGTATCAACTAACACGTTGGACAAAGCGTCCTCCTTACAGTTCATTAAAATATGTAATGCCAAATTGTGATTTCTACCTTCCTCAGGAAGTGCTTCATCACAAAAACTCAAATTGTTACAAGAAGTGATGTTGGAAACAATGTGGTCAAATTGATCCACAATTACATCATGCTCAACATAGGTCTGTTCCAACATTTTCCGTAATGCCTCTCTATGCGCTTCAGAATTCATTAGCAATGATAGCACGAAGATCTTTGACGGCGTCTGGAGCAGCTGCTCCACAACATTGAATTCACTTCTTTTTATTATTCTTAACACCTCATCATCATCGTTAGTCTTCAACTTGCTGGACTCACCAGACTAACACGTTGGAGCACTAACCGAATTCGCTACAGGAATCTCTGCTTTCTTACTCACAGAAACATCTTCTACTTCTTTAGGGAAAACTGGACTGAACACACGACCACTACGGGTCACCTTTGCTATATCTGGATATTCACCATTGAGTTCGCGAATGGTAGATGAACCTCTTGACCGTTTTCAATCATAGTGGCATTGTACTGATATGGCACAACTTTATCGGATGCATAAGGGACAGGTTCCTCTAACTGTATAACCAACGACCATACCGATCTATTGACATTGTTGTTGTTGCTACTATCAAACTTAGTGACTACCCGCTCATGGGTCTTAAACACTGGTACAATAAAATTCACACCATCTCTCATATCCCTCGACTACTGAATCTGGATTACATTCTCATCCATCAACTTTTGGATATCTCTCTTGACAATCATACACCCACGTGGATTCAGGCTGCAAATGACACAACCGTTATGGTCATATTCACAGTCACTGATTAAACACAGACTCCTATGCATCTCCACCAGAGATCTTCGGATACGTCTCACATAATAAAACTCAGAAATTCCCTGGATAGTCGTCCACCATGTTGATAGAAGCGTTACCATGAGCAGGCAACTGATAGGCTTTCACATTTCGCGTTCTGTCCTCAAAGGACACCATACCATTCTTCACAAGCTTTTGCACTTCATACTTCAATGGATATTAGTTCTCTATATCATGACCAGGGGCTCTCTGGTGAAAAACACAATGAAGGTCAGGCTTGAACCACCATGGTAGTGGCTCAAGGATTTGTGCAGGATTTCTTGGTTGGATTAGATTCTTGAGAACCAATGACGGGTATAATTTTGCATAAGTCATAGGAATAGGGTCAAAATAGACCTTCTTCCTCTCAAAATTTTGTTGGTGATGTTTGTTTTTGTTGTTGTTGTAATTGGTTCTTTGTTGTGGTTGTTGATGTTGTTGTTGCTGAATTAGAACTGATTGATTGTTGGAATTGTTGGAAAAAACCGGAATTACTGAAGAAACTTGGTGTTGATGTTGACGGGGTTGAGAACTTTTTCTGACATGAGGCCTCATCTGCCTCCCTACCGATATTGAATTAGCTTATCCCTCATTCCTCTTAGAGAAACTCCTACCATACTTCTTGCTAGCTAACACCTCTTCTTTAGACAAACGTCCTTCACGTACTCCTTCTTCTAGCCTCATCCCCATGTTTACCATTTCTATAAAATCATTGAGGGCACTTGCAATCCTACGTTCGTAGTAAAATGAACTCAGCGTCTTCAAGAAGATTTTCGTCATTCCCTTCTCTGACTTATCTAGGCAGCCAATTCTCTCCATCTCTGGGCATATTCTTTGAATGTATCTTTATACTTCTGAGACATGGACCTAAATTGATCTATATCAGGCGCCATATCCATATTGTACTTATACTACTTGAGAAAGGCTTCCCCCAAGTCATTGAAAGTATGGATGCTTGCACTGTCCAGACCCATGTACCATCTCAAGGCAGCTCTAGTTAAACTATCTTGGAAATAGTGAATCAACAGTTGATCATTATCAGTTTGAGTAGACATTTTCCTAGCATACATAACAAGATGGCTTAGTGACAGGTATTTCCTTTGTACTTTTCAAAGTCTGGGACCTTGAATTTCATCGGGATCTTCACATTGGGGACTAAGTAGAGTTCAACAACACTCTTCCCAAACAAGTCTTTCCCTCTCAGAGTCTTCAACTCTTTGCGCAGCTCGAGGAATTGATTTTCATTTCATCCATCTTCTTGTATACATCTGGACCCTCAGACGGCTCAGAGTGGTAGATAGTGTTCTCAATACAAGGAAGAGTGTGAACAATAAGAGGTGGCACTGACATGACCGGGCTAGATGCCGATAAAGAAACAAATGTGGGTGCATACCCTTCTGGCATAAAATTTGATGGAATTCCCCAAGGGAATCCAGCAGGAATGAGTTGACTGGTAGTAATAACAGGAATAGTTGCAGAAGCAATCTCAGAAATAACGGTCCTCTGAGGAGGAGGAGTTGCAGGAGACGACGATGACTGATTATGGGCAGCAATGAAAGACTCCATTAGCGTCGTAAGTCTGGCGATCTCGTCCTTCAGCTCTCGATTCTCTTGCTCTAGATTCTCCATTCTCTTCGGTTGATTAGCACGAGTGTTATAACAGTGAGTTAGCTTGGCTGAATGCACAGAAGAAGAATCGATAAGATATCTGGCGGAAGAAACCTGTTATGCAAATGATGCATGAAATGCAATGTTTTTTATTATTTTTAATTTCATGGGACATATGAAGTCCTATTTGCAAATATATATACAAATAATAATAACAATAATTTGATTGACCATAAAATCTCTTTTTATTCATAAAATTTGGAAGGATTACACTGAGTATAATTTCAGAAACCAAAGTACAAATACAAGAGAAAAGGAAAATGTCATCCTAAGGATCCCTAACAACTATATCATATGATTTGGCTACGGGTGCATACTTCCTTCGGATGCGTCGAATCTCGGACTCAAAGGATGTCTTCATCTAAGCCCTCTCGAGGACTAGCTGATCAACAATCTTCTTCCAAGCACCGAAAGGATGAGGCATACTAGAGGAAGATAGACCCTCTGAATCTCTCTGTCTCTTCACTGCCCAGTCTTCAAGAATCTCGATAAGTGCATCCTTGTCTTTTGACTCAAGCTGTAACTCTTCATGCTTTCGGCTCAAAGCATGGAACCGCTCTTCCCACATAGCTCTTTCTTACTTCATCCTGGCAAGTGCCTCTTCCAACTCCTCTACATCTTGGTTAGGGAGAGTTGATGGCTCAGCCATAACCATAGACATAGGTCTTTCACAAGCGTACGACATCTGGAGCTCCAAAGCTCTCTTCTTCACCCAAACAGTGTAAGCTTCCAAAGCTACACAGTTGCATGGACCAAGCACGGATCTTCCTTTCCTATGCACGTTATGCCAAGCATGTATCTTCCTTTTCTTCAAATGTTGGGGATCTTTACCCTCTTGACAAAATAGACCTTCTAACTGTACGTTATTAGGTTTATCTCTCAAGGGGAACCCAAGTTGACGATGAGCCAAAGCAGGGTTGTAGTTGACTCCTCCTTGTGTACCAATGAGAGGCACATTAGAGACTCACCACAACTGTCAATAATATCCAAGCTACTCAATGCAGAATCATACCGAACAATATCATCATTAGTGAGAGACATAAGTCTCTAGGACCATCATAGATATTGCTTGTTCTCCAAAAAAGAAGGCGTCTGAGGCAAGTGCAAAATAAACCACTTGTACAAAAGAGGAACACAACATAAAATAGTCCCACCACCTTTAGAACTCCTCAAATGCAAAGAGAAATACATGTCACCCAACAAAGTAGGAACATGATTCCCAATCAAGAAGATTCTAATGGCGTTAACATCAATAAAACCGTCAATGTTAGGGACAAGGATAAACCATATATGAGCAATACAAAGATGGATTCAAAAGCATCCATGCTACCGGCTTGAGCAAAAACAGTAGCCCTACCAATGAGAAACTCAGAAGTCAACCCAAGAATTCCTCCTTTCTTCACTAAATGAGCATCAATATCAAATTTCTTCAGATGAAGAGCTTCGGCTATGACATGAGATCTGGGAATCTCCTGCAATTCACTAAAAGGTACCTGGTCAAATACGGGTATTCCCAAGAGATGGACATACTCCTCTAACATGGGTACAAGCTGATAATCAAGAAAAGTGAAGCACCGATAAAAAGGATTATAGAACTGAACCAAGACACTCAGAAGTCCTTCAACCACATCAGTAGATAATACAGACAAGAGCTTCCCATGATGTTGCTTGAAGTCTAAGGGATCTAGTAGAAAAGATGATAACTTCCTTAGCTCTTTCAAATCAGGACATCTGAAACTGTACTTCTTAGTGTTCCTTCGTCCATAATCCATGGTCTGAAAATATTTGCAAATAAGACCTTAGTTCCTTGAAATTTATTTTTTGTGATGGATGTCATGATGCACATGTATGCATGAATGCAACAATCACACACAAGGGATCACACACAAGGCAAACACAAACAAAGGTCAAGGGATGGATCAAGTCATCATCTCAAGATCAATAATCCATTTTGGTGGATTATGGTTTTCACCTTATCAACACCCAAGTTCCATTGATATTTATAAGACCTGATCGGATCAACCAAGAATCAAAGGGTTTGTTATGAGTCACGAGCATGGAGTCGGGTTAAGAGCCATCCTAAAAGAGTTTACTAAGGATTAAAAACCTGTAGATCATGTTCTAAGAAGTTCCCAGAGTCTTAATCCCATCTATCAGATATTATAGGTTAGGATGACTGACTCATCAACCCATAATATTCTCAAGAGAAACTTATCTGAGTGTAGTATCGCGTAATAACTGTGATCAAGTCTACACCTGAACAGTCTCCGCACTACGTCCTAGATAGGCCAAGTTGGGTTAAGTGTTCTATAGTCCTCAGCTTCTCAGACCCCAAATCATAGAAAGTAATGCTTATCCACAAATAACTTGTGTGACATCAGTAACTCCAAAGAGGTCTCCACTAAGTAGATGGGTCTCAAACTAACTTGTTAAGGAATACTCCACACAAGTTGAACATGACTATACCATCCTCCTATCTTAATTGCACTCAAGTTCGGGTTAGAACTTATCTCACCACTCAGAGATCACCAAGCACAACAGACAAATTATATTACACAAACAAGATATACAAACATCAAATATACAAATATATACACATAAAAAAGTAGGCTAAACCCACTGAGGACTGGTCCCTAGCAGAGTCGCCATTTAATTTTTTGTAGCGGTAAATTCACGACCATAAAGCTATGGATAAACTTGACATCAATAAAACCAGAGTGGCCACCATGCTTTTATTGTTTCCAAAGGAAAAGGGAAAAGTACGAACAAAACCCAAAGATAAGAAGTTTTCAAATCAAAACTAATAAAATGTCAGAGACTACTTGTAAGGGGGTTGGTTACACGCAATTGCACGCTCACAATGATGGTCTGAACAAAGTCTTCCTCACATGGTTTGCAATCAGAGTATCCAAATATTCCAACATAATGGAACCAATATATAATAGATATATCAACATGACAATAAACATAACAGAAGCAATAAAGAAAAGCCACGCAAGTAAACAAACAAAGGCATACAATCGTCCTAACTAGGCTTGACTCACTAAGGGAAATCGTATTTCCCCAGCAGAGTCACCATCTGTCTGAAGGAGAAGGGCGATCCAAAATGCAGTGGAATTTAAAAATTCTCCTTTAGTGATCCTTACGAATGGGCGTGATCAGTGATAGAATTGTTACCTCTTGTGGTGATTGTAACCTTTGATGCAGATCTACAGTGCGATCACGAACATTGAACGATGACAACGCCTCTACTCAGTCCACACGAACGAATTCCTTCAATCTCAGTGCTAGCTGCTACGAATGAAGGCTTTGAGTGAGTGAGAGAGAGAGAGAGAAACGAAATTGCAACTGCACACATGCTTCTACACAAAGGTTCTATTTATAGAACCACTTGTGTGGGCTGCAAGCTAAAAAGCCCACTCAAGTGTATGTGGCCCATATCTTATAATATGCCAAAATCACTTAAGCGCGTGGTACCTTACCATATTTCGTATTCTGCTTAAGTACAATATACCTTACGATGTTCTACAATTCACTTAAGGACACCGTACATTACGGTATTCCTTAGTTACTCTATCTCTCATCAATCTGTCCTTTTGTGTGTGACCCTGTAGGTTTTCGCGACATTGGTAATTATATTAAATCACGTATTTAACATAATAAACAGTGAGTTGTATCTAGTAACACATCACTGCTACCCAAGACACGAAAATGTCATGTGATCTGACAAATCATTTTGTGATAATACTTATGTGTACAATTACCCTTTTGCCCTTATGTCTATATTGAACACAAGGCATAGACCGCGTCATCCTTGTCCAGTTCAATATTGGGCCCATAGAAATTTATCCTGTTACGCAGGATGGGCAAATTCCATCTAGGTCACTCATGTCCCTTAGCATGCTTCGTGGAGTACCCATCAACTGTCTTTATGGTCATCCAGTTACGGACAACGTTTGATCAGCAATAAGGCACTCGACTCTACATATAGGGTCCATAGTGGTTTCAGGTCGAAGGGTGGTATACACCATTATCACCATGAGAATAACTTATGACACTTTTCATAACATTCTATATAGTATTCTCATAGCGGGTCAATCCAGTTTAAATATTACTCTTAATCTTCATACCTGTGTTTAAGACTTGATAACTCCTTATCCATGATCCATGAGATGTGATCATTAGTCTATATACATAATAGTCTTAATGCTTTAATGTTATCCCACTTCACAATAAAGCTCGACTATGGATACTTTAAGAATAGTGTTCTTATGTTTAATGTGATCTCATGATTAAGTCACACTTGATACATTAAACGGACTAACTATTCTAGGGACTTTATTAAATAAATATAATAAAGAAAAAGCCTTTTATTATTAATAAATAATTCGATACAAGTACCAAAAGTATTGGCCTCTAGGGCTTACACCAACACTGTCGTACCTCGAAAAAATGAGAACACAACCTAGCGAAGCGCAATCGCACGCTCGCAATGATGGACTGAACAGAGTCGCCAGCAAACTTTATTTATTCCTAAAAGTAAAGGGGAAATATTGATAAAACCCAAGAAAGAATGACAATGATTATGGTTGTCGCAACCAAATCAGGGTTTGGGAGTCGATTACACAAGGGGAAGGTATAAGCACCCCTCACATCCATTGTACTCAACGGAAACCGTTAGGTTAGTTTGTGCGCGTTAGTGTTAGTTTGAAATGTTAGGCTTCTCGAGTTATTACATGGGAAAGAAAGAATAGAAGAGAGAATAATGCTTTTCTTTAACGAAGGGGATTAAACCTAAGTTTTTTATTAATGGGCCTGACAAGATTTACAAATCCTACTCCTACGTATCTCCGAGTGCAATAGAGGCCTCAAGGCTTACGTAGTTCTGGGTAGAAAAATGTTTCTTTGTTGGTCGATTTTAGCGAAAGCTACTTTGTGTCAATCAATGAAAACATTGTTGGACTATCCAAAACAAGAGGAGAATGGGACATTTGCATCACGGCCGAATGGATTTACAAATCAACTTTCATGGGCAACGTGGCAAGCTTACTCACATGTTCAAGTGGACGGAACATTGCTTTGCATCATCTTGAAATAAAATACCTTTCGTTTGAGAAAGGGTTTAAGGGTCAATCGCACGATGGTCAAAAAAGAATTTGATTGGTTTGAATGCGTTTTGAGTAATGGCGAGAACTTGGATGGGCGAGATATCCGTCTCAAATCCTAAGTTCAGGAGCTCGTGGTATCCACCATGTTCCATTTCCATCTTATTTTCAAAAGGGTTTCATATTTTTATGTGTTTTTGAGATTTGATTGAGAAAGGATTTTGAGAAACCGCATTCACAGTTTTGGATGATGGCGAGAGCTAAGATGAGAGAGATATCCATCTCGAATCTTAGTCTCAGGAGCTCGTGGTATCCACCTTGTTCCGTTTCCATCTTTATTGAAAAAATTACTTGATAAGTATTAAGTATTATTGCGTTTTTATTGTAAAAATGGCTTGACATTGGATCAACCATTTGATGAATGATTGAGAAAGATTTGAATGACATGGTTTGAAAGAAATGGAAAAGATAGAAAGAAAATGGATTGATTTATTTATTGGGAAAATACTCGACATTGGATCGACTCATTATTTTTGATCTTTTTGAAAAGAAGTTGATTTTATTCTTGTGTTAGTACTAACTAAACAATCAAGCAAATATAGAAATAAAAACGGTGAAATTATTACACATTATGGGAATGAGGGTAAATTTTGTCGAATGGGGATTCATGATATTAGAATGATTAAATCGGGCCCAACCAACAAGCAAACAATGTATGAGTGTAGGTGCAAGAGAATGGTCTCATTGTAAGAAGGCCCAAGAGTAAGCCATGTGAAGAAAATAACAAAGACAAATTATATTTACAACACACTAAAAAATTAAATCAAAAGAAAAAAAATCGGGATGTGCACGGATTAAAATCGGGATACGAGGATGCGAATAAAAGTCACTTAATGCAAAGACGTGCAATGCGAATGGAAATTGAGGAACAAACAAAATCCAGGTAATGTGCTCAAAGCCGGTTTGCGCATATTGACAATAATTGAAATATCATATGTGATTAATCAAAATACAGTGAAATACTATCAATATATCGATGAAAATAATCATGGATAAACAACATGAGAATTGTCGAACCCATAGATTAAAACTCGATGCTTAATTCATGAAAATAAATCAAAGACAATCTTTATAATCAACAAGTGTAGAAAAAGTGAGAATAAAAATATAAAAGGATTAACAATAAAAAAATGGTAAAAGTAATGAAATAAATAGAAAGTGAGTTGCGCAAGGGTCAAACCCATGACCTAGCAGGAAGCATCGGGTGCCTCTACCGCTAGGCCATGGATGATTAGTCAAACATCTAATAAATCCATCAACATATGAATTAACAAGAGAAGTATAAAATAAATAAAACTAAAAAGTGTTGGAAGTAGGGATCAAACCCGTGTCCTGAGGCCTGCCAGACCACACCCTTACCAACTCAACCAAGATCGCTTACAATCAAATCAACTTGATGTTCCTGTCGACTCACTTTATCATTCAAAACCGACCGCTGTGGTGTACCGTGTGGTGTGTCGTCATGAGTTTGGACGTGAATAGTATTGTTAGAGCGAATCGAGTTTTAAATCCTGTAGCTCGTAGAGTTGTCTTCGCTGTTGCTCACAATGGATCAAAGAACATGACACAATGGTAACAATGTCGTTTCACGGTGGTGAGGATTTTGCTGTTGTGGTAAGGAAATATATTTTTCGGTAACACAACGGTTTATGAAGGTGTTGTTATATGGTAGTTTGTTGTTAACAAAGGGAGTATTAAAGATGGATTTGGATTTTGTTTCTCGCCGAAAAAAGGAGGAAGACGGTGGTGAGTTATGGTGTTTTTTTTCGAAAAGAAGAAAATAGTAGATGGAGGTTAAATGGTGTTATGGCCGGAGAAGGTAACTGTTGTGATTTATGGAGGTCCGGTTTGGAGTTAGTGGCGGTGATGATAAAGATGGAGTGTGTGGAAATGCTATGGAAACGTGGGTGTGTGGTGTTTTTGCAGTGGGAAAAAAGAAACAAGCAAGATGGTAGCGTCCTCTCCTTTGGAAGAAAACCATGAACCAAACTATATCCTTTTTTTGTCCAATCGAAAAAAATAGCTATCCTCCTCACTTTTTAATTTTATTTTTCTATTTCTTTGGGAAAATATTTCCTATCCAAATCGGTCACGTGGCCAAGTCTGAGGAATATATTCTTTTTTAGAAATGCTGAATATCTCTCCTTTAATTTGTGGCCTCCTTATTTCGTGAGAGAGACGTTGGGGCTTTGTGGGAGACCCAATTCCAAAAAAAAAATCTCTTGGATAGCTGTCAAAATTTGAAAATGTGAAGAATCCTATGAATAAAGACCAATTAATAGTGGACACGTGGCCTTGTTTTTGGAAGTGGATAAAGATCAATTGGTGCTTTCTCCGTTTACTTTTCATTCTCTCTTTTTTGAATAAATGATTAGAAATTAGATAAAAATAAATATTAAAAAAATGAAAAATAAATAAATTTAAACTAACTATTCAAATAATTCTAATTAATTACAAAGATCTTTTTGGCTAAAAAAAGAAATAAACGGACTAAAAGGAAAAAATAGTCGGGCGCCAAGATACCCGAAAAAATAATATGACTACTCCACAAAGATCAGCGTGAAATAAACGACTCAGAAACACACATGTTTTTGTCAAATTTTGAAATGGAAAACGCACGGTTAAAACGCTCAGATGGATCAAAATGTGACCAAAAAGTAGTAAAAAATAAATAAATTGAGCATACCAGATTAAACTACACGAAACTTAGATTAATAAAACAGATGTCTACAAGGTTGATTTTAAAATTTTTTGTCCACTAATTTGACGCGCATCTGACAATTAATTCAATCGCTCTGCCTGTAGATCCGAAGATTTATTTTGACCAATATTCTAAGCACTATGCGGTATAGAATGCATGTTATGATATATAGAGATGCAACAACTATGATGAATGTATTGAATAAGAGATTTAGGGTCAAAATTGGGGTGTGACAGTTGCCCCTATTTAAGTGTCTTCAACCGGAGAATATGAAGCAGGACAATCTTCATATGATCATAGTGGGAGATAATTAAATACTAAGATTACCCAGATTTTGATCCTGAAATGAAAATGATATGATATAATACGATACGAGACTCCTTTTTTTTTATTTTATCTGCTAGGGATATGATGAATCCTAAGAGGAGATTTTATGCAAGACAAACAAATCTGTGGGGAATGATGGACACCAAGGTACTGGTGGCCCACTTGGAACAAACAAAATGAGGGTAGAAACTCATTGTGGATAACAATCCTGCTAGAGAATCAAACACACATTGGGGAGTATAAAGATATTTCGTCGACAGGTTCACACATGACCTGATGACAACTAGAATAACAACAAATAAGAGTTCAGTAAATAGGTTCAGACATGACCTGGTGACAACTTGAATATCTTAAGGAAGTTCCAACAATAGGTTCATACATGACCTGACGATACTGGAATGTCAAGAAGAGTTTAATCAACAGGTTCATACATGACCTGACAATTCTGGAGGTTTCAAAGAAAAATTCAGCAACAAGTTCATACATGACCTGATTATAGTGAAATATTGAAAGAAAAGGTTTAACAAATAGGTTCAGGCATGATCTGACTACGCCTTAGAATTGGACTTAACAGCTTAACTAACAGGTTCACACATGACCTGACGATGCCGAGGGATATGAAAAGGGTTTCGACAGCAGGTTCAAACATGACCTGACAACATTATAAAATTCAAAGAGAGTATATAAATAGGTTCATACGTGACTTGATGATAACTTGAATATTTTTGACATATATGGAGATTTCTCACAAGAAAATCATCTGATCAAATTTTTTGGAAAATACTGCCAATGAAAGAATCAAAACGATAATTTTCTAGGAAGCACCAGGGCCAACATGACATAAAACTCTCTGTAGGTGCCAACAACAATTGGACTTATACCATAAGCATGTGTTACAACCATCCTCAAACGGATTAGTGTCAGTTACAACTGGACTTCAAGGGTGCTGATGACAACCATACTTAAGATATCAATTACAATTGGATTTTAAACCAAATGCTAGTTACAACAGACTCGGAAGGATATTAGTGACAACTGGATTTTTTATATAAAAAAAAATGGATGCCAGTCACAACTGGACTTAACAGGTAATGCCAAATAACAATTGGACTTAGAAACAAAGCTGGTGAAAACCAGACTTAAGATACCATTTACAAATGGACTTTAACATAGTGCCAGTTACAACTGGGCTTGCGATACCAATTATAATTGGATTTGAGATAAGATGTTGGTGACAACCAGACTTTTAAATAGATACCAGTTACAGCCGGATCTTAACATAATTCTAGTTACAATTGGACTCGAGATACCAATTACAATTGGATTTGGAAATTAAATGCCAGTTACAACTAGACTTGAGAGATAACGCCAATAACAATTGGACTTGCAAACAATGCTGGTTACAACCAGACTTTAAAGAGGTACCAGTTACAACTAGATTTGCAGACAGGATGGCAGTTACAACTGGACTTGAAAAAGATGTTGGTGATAACCATACATAACAAACAATGCCAGTAACAACTAGACTTAGAGGTCGAGGGATAAAAATCAACAACAAGACCTGAGATCATGTAAAGGAGAACGAAGTACTTCGGGCTATGCATGACTTGATTTTGCTTATATGCATGATATATGAGTGATTATGATATGTCAATGTTGGCACTATGCAGACTGGAAATTTAGAGAAGGCTTTATTGGAGGTATTGAATCCTCTACACCAACAACTCAACCAAAGAAGTGATGATAGATGCGTCAAAGGGGGATCTATCAAGCTGAACAGTTATAACTGGCCCAATAATTATTTTGGAGAATGATGAATTGTACCCTCTAGAGATATGTTGATTATTCCAGGAGAAGTCTTGCAACTTAAGACTTGTGGGGAAAAACGAAAGATCTCCTTTTAATATTTCAATATGTCAAAGCAAAAATTGCGTTTCTCAATATGTTGAAAAAAATCTTTTTAAGTTTAAAAATTCATTATTAACAAATAAATGACATTTTGTATAACAAAGAGAATCAAAGAAAAATAGTAAATGATACAAATTGGCAGGATAAATTGTATTTATTCAAGAATGGTAGAACACTAATGGTGTAACTCCATGGAACGTTACAAATTTGAAAATGGTAACAAGGAAAAGGTTTATAGTGAATCACAATGACTACTATTATCCCTAATAACAATGACTCCACAAACCTCGCTTCTGAAGGAAGCAGCTGGATTGATCTTCCGCCTTTTGCTCTTTTGCGTTAATCAGTAACAACTGATGCAATCTATGCCCTTTGTCTCTAATTTTTTCCTGGATCGCCCTTTCGGGTTTTCAATCCACCGAGACGCTCTTTTTTGCCTAAGTCGCCCTTTCAGATTTTGAACTTAGCGAGCTACCATTTTTTTTATTATCCCTAACTTTTTCCTGGACCGTCCTTTCGGGTTTTCAGTCCATCGGGATACCCATTTTTGCCTAAGTCGCCCATTCAGGTTTTCTACTTAGCGGGTTTTTGTTAGGCATAATATCTTTTGACTGCATCAGAATTATGCTCTCTTTACAATGTATGGGCCTTCATAATTGGGAGTCCACTTCGCACGTGAATCTTTGTGCACTGGCAAGATCTTCTTGAGCACGAGATCCCCTTCCTTGAACTCTCGAGCACGAACCTTCTTGTCAAACGCTTTCTTGATCCGTTGTTGGTACAATTGTCCATGGCACAGAGCGGTAATACGCTTCTCATCAATGAGGTTAAGTTGGTCATAACTGTTTTGGATCCATTCAACTTCGTCTAGTTTGGCCTCCATCAATATTCTCATTGAAGGTATTTTTACTTCGACTGGGAGAACTGCTTCCATCGCATAGACTAAGGAGAACGGGGTTGCCCCTGTTGAAGTGCGGATCGAGGTCCGGTATCCATGCAAAGCAAATGTAGCATCTCGTGCTAATCCTTAAAGGTTTTCACCATCTTTTGTAGGATCTTCTTGATACTTTTGTTGGTAGCTTCAACATCATCGTTCATCTTTGGACGATATGGAGAAGAATTATGGTGTTCAATCTTGAAACTCTCACATAATTCTATCATTTTCTTGTTGTTCAAGTTTGAACCGTTGTCGGTGATGATCTTTCTTGGGATCCCATAGCGGAAGATAATCTCCTTCTTGATGAAGCAAGCAACCACTTGCGAATATTTTTGTTGATGTCTTCTTCTTGGAGGAGCTCTTCCCTGGCCACTAGACACCGCATTGGTCTCACCTTCCTTCTTTTTGGGAAACCCTCCAGAGAACTTCTTCGGATTAGCATTTGAAGTCTCGACAACAGCTATAAGTTTACCATTCCTCAAACCATATTAAACATGAGCTCGTATGGAAACAAGCTCGGAGAAACCCAAGGAAGTACTTCCAACCATCTTCTCATAGAATTGGGGTTGGACAATGTCAATGAATAGTTCAGCAAGGTCTTTTTTGGCAAGAGGTGGTTCAACTTGAGAAGCCAATTCTCTCCATCTCTGAGCATATTCTTTGAAAGATTATTTGTTGCGCTAGAACATGCTCTACAGCTGTCTTCTATCAGGCGCCATATCCATGTTGTATTTGTAGTGTTTGATGAACGTGTCTGATAGGTCTTTGAAGCATCTGATCCTACTCTGATCCAAACTCAAATACCATTGGAAGGACCCCACTCAAGCTATCTTGAAAATAGTGGATCATCAACTTGCCATCTTCCACGTGAGCAACCATTTTACGGTAATATATAATGAGATGGATCTTTGGGCAAGTATGCCCCTTGTATTTGTCAAAATATGGAGTTTTGAACTTAGCTGGAATCACCAACCCATATACAAGGAACATTTCTTTGGCAGAAGAACAAAAGACGTGGTCTCCTTCCAATTCTCGGAACTTCTTCTCAAGGAGTTGCATATTCTCCTTCACTTCTCTGAAGCCTTCAAATCTCACTTCATCACCATTAACAGTTGATTCAGTAGTCTGATATAGGTGATGTTGATCTTCAAAATGCGAAACAGACCTAACATAGGCAGCTGGTGGAGCAACAATGTGGATGACCGGGCGTGCATCGGTATAAATTGGCAATGACACAACTTGTTGGATAGATTTCCCCATATCATGCACTACCTCTACTCGAGGGATGACGTCGTAGGGCAACCCATATGGAGGTAGGGTTGAAGGTAAAGACCTCTAAAGTTGGACTTCAACTGTTGGGCCCGTGATCTCTGAAATCATGGTCGCTTATGGAGCTTCAAATCTGAAGGTCAAAGCTTGAAGTATTTCTCTCATCTGGGACATGCCCCCCTTGATTTCGTCTAATTCAACTCTAACTCGAGCGTTTTCTTGCTTCTGTTCATCCATTATTTGTCTTGCTCGGGCACTAGTATTATACGGATGTTGAAGATTCAGCATGAAACTGGAGGAAGAAAGGACAAAGTGAAACTTTATTTTGAAAATGTATGAATGCATGTATGGATGCATTTTTGTTTGCAAAACTCTTGGTTAGTTTTAGTTATTCATTTCAGAAATGTCACAACATTTGTTCGCAAGTATTCAAAGCAACAAAGTAATAAAACACAATAAAATGAATCCCAAAAGAGATTTTTCATTAATTTAGAATAAGGTTCAAATACAAGTAAATGCCTACGGAATGCGAGCCTTTCGAACCATAGCAAGGTTAAGGGTTAGCCCCTCCAACATCATCTTACAAAATTTAATGAAATAAAAAACTTGACAGGTAGCTCTTGCATAATGGAATTTACAAATCTGGACAGCCTCAGAAGTTTTCCCTTCCACTCAGCATAATGTCCTTGAAGGTCTTGAATGATGTGCAAGACTGTAGCCTTGGTCGTATCTATGTCTCTATAGAGGTTTCTCCAGTATCTACCCTCATTTTTCAACAACATATAAGCAACACCCTGATCCATACCCTCAAGTGTTTGGATCCTAATATCAGCTTGCTCCAACTGATAATTCAAACGTGTACAAGCTCTTTCTGACTCTTCAGTCCTCAACTTCTCACGGTTCAAAGCATCATTGTATCTCAGAATGGTGTTCTCAAGTTCACGAGTACGAATCTCAGAAATTAAACGTGCTTCCCTCTTCATCTCAAGGGTCAACTCCAGATTTTTGTTGAGCTTCTGAATCTGGAGTAGAGCTTGATCCAGTTCTTCATTCTTCGTCTCGAACACAGATTTAGTACCTTGGAGTGCTTGTCTAAACTTTTCTCTCCTTGCATCTGACTCCCTAGCCCTTTTGTTGGAAACTTCAAGTTCTTTATCCTTCTTCTGCTGACTATCTTTCATATTTCCATTCTCTACAAAGACTTGGCCGAGCTTAATCCTCAAGTCAGTATTCTCCAATTCCAGCTCCTTAATCCGGGCATTAAGCTTCTCCACATCTTCAGGTAATATGGGTTTTGGCTCAAGAACCAATGGATAGATAGAAGGATCAAATGGAAAAGGGAGTTTAACCATTTGAACCTTCTCTCTCACCCAACAGGTATAAGGCTCTCGAGCAATGAAATTTATTTTACCCAATTCTTTACCCTTTCTGATAATTGCTTGCCATGATCTCTTGATCTTCTTCACCATGGGGTTATCTGCTTTAATGCTATGCAAGATAAAAGGCTATAAAGCTTCAGCTCTTGGAGGGCCATTCATGGGGTAACCATGCTGCCTTAAGGATAACACGGGGTTGTAGTTAATGCAGCCCCTGGTCCTTATCAAAGGTACATTGGGGAATTCCCCAATGCTGAAAATAACATTCTTGGTTTCCC
The DNA here is from genome assembly GCF_024323335.1 of Lathyrus oleraceus. NCBI lineage: Eukaryota > Viridiplantae > Streptophyta > Magnoliopsida > Fabales > Fabaceae > Lathyrus > Lathyrus oleraceus. The sequence continues at coordinate 381,756,868 of NC_066580.1, read as the reverse complement.
AATCCCTGATATACCACTGAACATGACTGGAGGTGAGAGAAGCTAACTTCTGAGAGGGATTGAGTTCTTTTGACACATAATGGCCTTCTTCGGGCATATGAGATCTAAACCAAGCGTGCAACAGCTGTGCACAACACAAGATAGTTCCTCCCTTCTTCTCATGACGCTCATGGAGAGATAATGAAGGTTAGCTAGGAGAAACGGTATAGGGTTACCATAGAAAAAGATCCTCACATCCAGATGATCCATAAAATGGTCAGTATTTGGGAAGAGAACTATCCCATATACCAACATATCTAACACGACACGTAAAGCTTTCTAATTTCCATCTTCAAAGCTTGATCTTCCAAGAACTTTCTAGAAAAACCATTGAAGATTCCTTTCACATCCCAATCTGCTACGACTTTAGAAACCTTCAAACCCAAAGCCAAAGCTATCCTCTTGGGAGGAATACCTTCATCAAACTTAGAAAATGGATTATGATCCCTCAAATTCCGGCCTATAATCCTCTCGAATTCCTTTAAGGTAGGAGACAACTGGAAATCAGAAAGTGTGAAACAACATAGAGGTGGATCATTGAACTGGGCAATAGTCACAGTAGTCACCATGTACATCTTCTCATCCAAGATGCTTAGAATTCTTCCATAGTCTTTCACGAAGCTGGTGTGTTTGACCGGCGTCATGTACGCTCCAGAGTATGGACGTGCGAAGTGGACGTGCGAAGTGGACTTCCATAGTCTTTCCCACATGGTTTGCAATCAGAGTATCCAAATACCGCAGCATAATGGAACCAACTATGGACGTGCGAAGTGGACTTCCATACTCATTACCATATAGTTTGCAATCAGAGTATCCAAATACCGCAACATAATGGAACCAATATACAACAAATATATCAACATGACAATAAACATAACAGAAGCAATAAAGAAAAGTCACGCAAGTAAACAAACAAAGGCATACAAATGTCCTAACTAGGCTTGACTCACTAAGGGAAATCATATTTCCCCAGCAGAGTCGCCATCTGTCGTACCTCGAAAAAATGAGAACACGATCGAGCTAAGCGCAGTCACACGCTCGCAATGATGGACTGAATAGAGTCACCACCGAACTTTATTTATTCTTAAAAGGAAAGGGGAAATATTGATAAAACCTAAGAAAGAACGACAGTGATTATGGTTGTCGCAACCAAATCAGGGTTTGGGAGTCGATTACACAAGGGGAAGGTATAAGCACCCCTCACGTTCGCTGTACTCAACGAAAACAGTTAGGTTAGTTTGTGCGCATTAGTGTTAGTTTGAAATGTTAGGCTTCTCGAGTTATTAAGCGGGAAAGAAAGAATAGAATAAAGAAGACTGCTTTTTTTAAGGGGATTAAACCTAAGTTTTTTTATTAATTGGCCTGATAAGATTTACAAATCTTGCTCCTACGTATCTCCGGGTGCAATAGAGAACTCAAGGCTTACGTAGTTCTGGGTAGAAAAATGTTTCTTTGTTGGTCGATTTTAGCGAAAACTACTTTGTGTCAATCGATGAAAATATTGTTGGACTACTCAAAACAAGAGGAGAACGGGACGTTTGCATCACGACCGAATGTATTTACAAATCAACATTCGTGGGCAACGTCGCAAGCTTACTCACACGTTCAAGTGCATGAAACATTACTTTGCATTGTCTTGAAACAAAATACCTTATGTTTGAGAAAGGGTTTAAGGGTCAATCGCACGACAGAGAAAAAAGAGTTTGATTGGTTTGAATGCGTTTTGAGTAATGGCGAGAACTTGGATGGGCGAGATATCCATCTCGAATCTTAGTCTCCGGAGTTTGTAGCATCCACCACGTTCCATTTCTATCTTATTTGCAAAAGGGTTTGATATTTTTATGTGTTTTTGAGATTTGATTGAGAAAGGGTTTTGAGAAACCGAATTGACAATTTTGGATGATGGCGAGAGCTAAGATGGGTGAGATATCCATCCCGAATCTTAGTCTCAGGAGCTCGTGGTATCCACCTTGTTCCTTTTCCATCTTTATTGAAAAAATTATTTGATAAGCATTAAGTATTGTTGAGTTTTTATTGTAAAAATGGCTTGACATTGGATCAAGCATTTGATGAACGATTGAGAAAGATTTAAATGACATGGTTTGAAAGAAATGGAAAAGATAGAAGGAAAATGGATTGATTTATTTATTGGGAAAATACTCGACGTTAGATCGAGTCATTATTTTTTATCTTTTTGAAAAGAAATTGATTTTATTCTTATGTTAGTACTAACTAAAAAATCAAGCAAATAAAGAAATAAAAACGGTAAAATTATTATGCATCATGGGAATGGGGGTACATTTTGTCGAATGGGGACTCATGATATTAGAACGATTAAATCGAGCCCAACCAACAAGTAAACAAAATATGAGTGTAGGTGCAAGAGAATGGTCTCATTGTAAGAAGGCCCAAGAGTAAGCCATGTGAAGAAAATAACAAACACAAATTATATTTACAACACACTCAAAAATTAAATCAAAAAACAAAAAAATGGGACGTGCACGGATTAAAATCGGGATGCGAGGATGCGAATAAAAGTCACATAACGTAAAGACGTGCAAGGCGAATGGAAATTGAGGAATAAACAAAATCTAGGTAGTGTGCTCAAAGCTGGTTTACGCATATTGACAATAATTGAAATATCATGTGATTAATCAAAACGCGGTGAAATACTATCAATATACCAATAAAAATAATCATGGATAAATAACATGAGAATTGCTGAATCCATAGATTAAAACTCGATGCTTAATTCATGAAAATAATTCAAAGACAATCATTAAAATCAACAAGTGTCGGAAAAATGAGAATAAAAATATAAAAGGATTAAAAATAAAAATAAAGAAAATAAAATGGTAAAAGTAATGAAATAAATAGAAAGTGAGTTGCACAAGGGTTGAAGCCTTGACCTAGCAGGAAGCACCAGATGCCTCTACCCCTAGGCCATGGATGATTAGTCAAACATCTAATAAATCCATTAAAATGTGAATTAACAAGAGAAGTATAAAATAAATAAAACTAAAAAGTGTTGGAAGTAGGGATTGAACCCGTGTCCTGAGGCCTTCCAGACCACACCCTTACCAACTCAACCATGATCGCTTATAATCAAATCAACTTGATGTTCCTGTCGACTCACTTTATCACTTGAAATTTACCGTTGTGGTGTGTCGTCATGAGTTCGGACGAAAATAGTGTTGTTAGAGTGAATCGAGTTTTGAAGCCTGTAGCTCATAGAGTTGTCTTCGTTGCTGCCCACAATGGTGACAACGTCATTTCGCGGTGGTGAGGATTTACTGTTGTGGTAAGGAAACATAATTTTCCGGTAACACAACGGTTTATGAAGGTGTTGTTATGTGGTAGTTTGTTGTTAATAGAGGGGAGTATTAAAGATGGATTTGGATTTTGTTTCTCGCCCGAAAAAAGGAGAAAGACGGGGGTGAGTTATGGAGTTTTTTTTCGGAAAGAAGAAAATAGTAGATGGAGGTTGAGTGGTGTTATGGCCGGAGAAGGTAACGGTTCTGATTTATGGAGGTTAGGTTTGTAGTTAGTGGCGACGATGATAAATATGGAGTGTGTGGAAATGCTATGGAGACGTGGGTGGGTGGTGTTTTTGCAGTGGGGAAAAAGAAACAAGCAAGATGATAGTGTCCTCTCCTTTGGAAGAAAACCATGAACCAAATTATATCCTTTTTGTCCAATCGAAAAAAATAGCTATCCTCCCCACTTTTCAATTTTATTTTTCTATTTCTTTGGGAAAATATTTCCTATCCAAATCGGTCACGTGGCCAAGTCTGAGGAATATATTCTTTTTTAGAAATGTTGAATATCTGTCTTTTAATTGGTGGCCTCCTTATTTCCTGAGAGAGGCGTTGGGGCTTTGTTAGCGGGAGACCCAATTCCAAAAAAAAATCTCTTGGATAGCTGTCAAAATTTGAAAATATGAAGAATCCTATGAACAAAGACCAATTAATAGTGGACACGTGGCCTTGTTTTTGGAAGTGGATAATGATCAATTGGTTCTTTCTTCGTTTACTCTTCATTCTCTCTTTTTTTTAATAAATGATTAGAAATTAGATAAAAATAAATAAATAAGAAATCTAAAATAAATAAATTTAAACTAACTAGTCAAATAATTCTAATTAATTACAAAGATCTTTTTGGCTAAAAAATGGAAATAAACGGACTAAAAGGAAAAAACAGTCGGGCGCCAAGATACCCAAAAAAATAAAATGACTGCTCCATAACGATCAACACGAAATAAACGACTAGGAAAACACATAGGTTTTTGTCAAATTTTGTAATGGAAAACGCCCGGTTAAAACGCCCAGGCGGATCAAAATGTGACCAAAAAGTGGTCGAAAAAATAAATCGAGCATACCAGATTAAACTATGCGAAATGTATATTAATAAAACTGATGTCCGCAAGATTGATTTTAAAATTTTCCGTTCACTGATTTGAAGTACATCTGACAATTAATTCAACCGGTCTGCCTGTAGATCCAAAAATTCATTTTGATCGATATTCTAAGCACTATGCAGTCTGGGATGCATGTTATGATATGCAGAGATGCAATAACTATGATGAATGTATTGAATCAGCGATTCAGGGTCAAAATTGGGGTGTTACAGATTGCTAGTGATATCCTCTGATGATTGCGTATGACTTGAAGATATGTCAAATCTAATCCACAAAAATATTCAAGTGAAGTGCTTATAGGATTGGTATATTCAGAAAAAGGACTTGAAGCTTCAGAGTGAAAAAGAAAGGAAGTGTGAAAGCTCGTACGATTGTGTCTAGTTGAATGATCAATGTTTTGCAAGAACACACGAGCATTTTCATAAGTAGTATGGATAAACCACACACACGCACCTAAAACTATTTTTGAAGCCTTTTTTTAAAAATAAAATACCAAAAATATTTTTTGAACCTAGCCAAATGAATTGGGACTGTCAAATTGACCAGGATAAGTTTTTGAACTATATAACCAATTAGAACAAATGCCTAATCAGTTAGATGAAGGTGAATCATATCTAAAAAAGATGATGACATTGCCTTAATGAGTGGTAACGACTCTCTTTCAGAACCTTCCAATTTCACCAGTAATAATCGATTATTGCATGTTCCTAAATGATTAGTTGATAGATTAGGTCATTAATTTTGCCCATGGATTATTTTCTAAATTGAACCATTTTTGGGCATATAAATAGAGGCATTCCTATCATTTCAAACATCCAGCAAAAGTGATATATCTCACATTTCTCTATCTTAATCTCTCTCTAAATTATTTTTCTTTCTCTCACATATTTTTAGCCATAGTAATTTGAGAAATGTTCTTGAGTTTAGTAAATAAGTTGTTATGGGAAAAAGCCTCATTGTAAACTTACCAAGAGTTATTTCCTCTTGAGTAAATTATTCTTCCTTAGGAAGTAATTGTTTAGGTTATGAGCTAAATCTATATAAAAGCAATCACGGGGATTAGTATAAGTCTCCATTTTATTTGTAAGCTCCGCCACTTGAAGAAATGCTCTCATTTTTGGGTTCGTGAAGAATAACTAGTGAAAAACCTTTACATTGGTTCTTAAGATCAACCATGTACAAAAGCTCAATTAGATTAAAAGCAACCTAATACAGAATCTCGATACGGTTTGTGGTTAACCCTTATAAAACCTCAATCCAATGCGGAGGATATCCAACTCAAAACTTCAACTTGGTTTGAGATCAACCCATACAAAATCTATGTTAGACCTAAAGCCTAACCGCACAAAGCTCTGATTCTTGTTTGGCGTGATGACTAACCGCTTCATTCCTTTGATAATTGTTTGGCTAGAAGTTAATCGGAAACTTCCTTTTCCTCGTGTAAGGGGATTGATGGGATTAACCTTTAAAATCTCTCAAGTATTATTGTACACTTTCAAGATCAATTCTTGGGGTGAGGAGTAGGCCCTGAACCTCTATAAATCTTTGTTGTTATCTCTCTTCCCTTAAGTTTTTTTACTTTCCACTTAGTTTCATTTTACTACTTATCCAAAGCATTTTTTAGACAAAAAATTCAAACTTTGATTTAGAAAATATTTTTTTTAAAACCATCATTTTCCAAACCTCGAGAATTCACCACCCCATTCTGGTGTTTGGAGTCACATGTTTATCAAGTGGAATCAGAGTCTAACTCTTGTTTAAAGACTAATCGTCTTAGGAGAAGGATGGCTTCCAAAATTGTTATTAACAAGAGGACTTTCCTAAACACACCTCTACCATTTAATGGTAATAGGTTTGAATTATGGAAAGCTTTATTTAAAATATTCATATAAAGTCTTGATTTCAAATTATGAAAAATTATATCCAATGGCCTGTTTAGCCCCACTCACTTTGTTAGTGGAGAAGTAGTAGACAAACCACATTTCCATTGGACCATAAAGGAAAAGAGAAAATTTGAAATTATTTTAAAATGAAAAATCTATTAGTCATGTCTTTAGATGATAATCAACTTTTATATGTTCATAATTGTAAATCAGCCAAGGAAATATGAGACACTCTTGAAATGATATATGGAGTTTATCTAAGTGTCAAACAAGAGAGAATGAACACACGAGGCAAGGAAGATGAATGCTTCATTCATAAACGTTTTTCAACACTTATATATTTTGTAAGTAATGTTAGAAACTCGGTCCAATCCATTAATTAAGAGATGGGAATGTTTACTATTTTCAAGAAAACTCTAAGAAAGAAGAAGTTGTTGAGAAGATTAATGAGTTAATTCAATTTCTAAAGTACGAAGGCATGAGCTCGAGTCTAGAAGAAATCATAGAAATTTCATCAAAAAACACTCATGAAGACAAATCAACTCAAATAATTTCCTTTGAAAGAACAATCTCAGTAGTTAAACGATCCTAGGAAGATTCAACATTAAATGAAGGAACCTCATCTAGAAGAGAATATGAAGAAGAAGCTTCATCTAGTGGAATCGTCAAGAGAATAAAAGAAAATAAAGTTTCAATGAATAACACACTTAGAGATTCAACTACAAGGAGGAAAGTCGAAGAATCAACCTCTGGTAGAACATTCGAAAAATATTCACCCAATCAAGAAGACGAAGTTTGCTTGAAAGCATATTTCAAAGAAGATGACAATGAGATAATAAATTTAGCATACAAGCAACTGTTCAAATTAAGCTCTATGTTAATCGAGGTAAGTGATAATACTAAAAAGTGTAACTTATACCTTAAAGATTATCTTGAGTTTATAAAAAAGAGTAATGAAACGCTTAATCACAGAATAACTAATATTAGAAACCTAGATGGAACATGTAAGACTTGTGTGTCGATGAAAAAAGAACTAAAATATTTTCATGAAACCCTAAGTAAATTTACTAAAGGGAAAGAAAACTTTCACTTAATTCTATCAAGTCAAAGACCTTCCTTAAATAAAATTGGATTAGAGTTTAATTCCGGTAGAACACATAGTAAGGGGTTTAATAGAAATATAGTGAATCAACTTGTCTATAAATGTTCTCACTACAATAGATTTAGCCATATAGAGCCATTTTTCTTTTGATAAACATAGAGGGTATAAAGGCAATAACTCTAGAACTCTTAAAACTACTAATGCACCAAGACCTAAGAAAACTTAGGTACAAAAAGTGAAAATCTAGTGTGTTTTGCAGAGATGCTTTGTATATTTAATAAAGTCTTAGTTCATATAAAATAAAGCTTTACAAAGCAAAGTGTGTACCTTTGAATATACAAAAGTGCATGTCTAAACTAATGATGTAAGGATGTTACTTGATGGTCTATATTAACGCCGTGGTCAACGAAAATGTTCATTGAAGATGTACTCAACATCTCAGGTCTATGATGATCAGCTGACCTCTTAGTAAGTTAAGATGATAAAAAATTTAGTGGACATATCTATCTTGTGTTTAACCGACTATCATATTCAATGATCTATAGATACGAAATTATGACATTGTATTACCGTTCCCTCGAAAGGGGAGAGTTTATCAAGGTTACTTAGCAATCAAGGTAGTACACTATTTGTAGGTTGAATACTTGTAAAAATTGTATTAAAAATTTTAATAATTTATTTTATTATTTTCTCATTAATATAAAATTATTTTCTCTAACAAAATGTTTGAGCTTCTAGTATTTTATAAGAAAAGGGTGCAAACAAAATGAGCATGAGTGTAAAAGGCATGAGTGTGTAGGAAAAACTCAACCCAAGGCACAAAAAGCACCAAAGAAACTAAAAAGAAAAAAGCTAATTAATTATCTAATCGATTAGGTGACATACGCGCTTCACATTTCAAGCAAAATCAAATTCAATATTCGCCTCCAAGTCAATCAAATATATGCATTAATGGAAAATGTGAGAGATATTCAAAAATATCATGATCTAATTGATTAAGGCTTTAATCTAATCAATTAGATCGCCTATTTTGGGAAGTTTCCTCTCATATTTTCTAGGCAGAATCCTCGTTGATTTTGTGCAACTTTTACATGCCCTACACCACCAAAAGCTTTGCTATAAATAGGTAACTCTTTTTCCTTCTTTTTCATATCATATTTTATTTTATTCTTGTTTCTTCCTTCGTGTGAGTTATACTTGTGGAATTATATGCTTACAAGTTTAATCAAGAAGTGATCAAAGCTAAACAATTCATGCATATCATGGTTTTAATGATAACAACTTGTCTTTGATGACAACTTGTAAATATGTAACTTGACTTTAATGACAACTCACATAGATATTAATTGACTTTAATCATAAAGACAAAATGAGCATTTCAAGTGGTCAAAGATGCACAAGATAGTTTGTTCAAGCTCTACCTCCGAATAAAGCTGAAGAGTTAAGGTTTAATGCTCACCCTGATATCGTATAATGATGGCGTCCGACTTGAAGATATATTAAGCCTCATATCCAAGAAGATTCAATTAAATTGCTTATGTTTTTGGTGTATTCGACAAAAGACTTGAAACTTTATAGTATGAAAGAGAAGAAGTATGAAAGCTTGCTTGATCGTATCCGAGTGGTCAGTATTTTGTAAAAACACAATAGCATTTTCGGAAAGTACTATAGGTAAATCGCACACTCACTAAAACCATTTTTAAAGCCTCTATTTCTCAAATAAAATAACCTAAAATGTTTTGGAGCTTAGAGAAATGAACTACAAACTATTAGAATAATCATGATATATCTTTTGAATTGCTCAATCGATTGGAGCATATTCCCTATTGATTGGATAAGAGAAAAATGAGTCCAAAATCGATTATGACATTGTCTTAATGAAGGGTATATAATATCTATTAAATATTTCTTAAATGAGAAAAAAATAATTGATTATTTAGATCATCCAAACGATTGGAATAAAAACTCAATCAATTGGACAATTTATTTTGCCCATGGATCATTTCCTTTTTGTATCAACCTTTGGCCTATAAATAGAGCCCCCTACCTTCTCTCTATCTGTATCTATGTCTCTCTCTCTCTCTCTCTCTCTCTCTCTCTCTTAAATATTTTTTTTTTCTCTCACATAAAATTAGCCATAACATTTTGAGAAAGGTTCTTGTGTTTAAGTGAATAAATTTGTTCTAGAAAGGGTAAATTTGTAAATTCACCAAGAGTTCTTTTTCCTCTTGAGTCAATATTTCTTCATAAGGAAGTGTTTGTTTGGGTTCAAAGCTACACCCACTAAAAGCTTTGGTTGGGGGATTTAGTATTAAGTCTCTGTTTGGTTTGTGAGTTGAGCCACTTAAGGAAAAGCTCTACTTTTTGGTTCTTCAAGATAACTAGTGGAAAATATTATTTTTTTCGGTACTTGAGCTCACCCGGTGTAAAAGCTTAACTTGGTTTAAGACTAGCCTGGTGTAAAATTTTGGTTCAATTTATGGTCAGCCTGTGTAAAACCCGGTTTGATTTTGAGGATAACTAGATCAAAAATCCACATTGGTTTGAGATAAGCCCGTCAAAAATCTAGTTTTAGCTTGGGGACTAACCGCTCGATGTTTTTTTTCGTGTTTGGAAGGAAGACTAACTGCTTTAGTTTGTTGTTAACGATATGGTTGGAAGTAAACCTGAAACTTCATGTTTCCTTGTATAAGGGCTCATGAGCTTAACCTTCAAAAATATCATAAACATTATTGGATAATCTAAAGATCAATTCTTGGGGAGAGGATTAAGTCACTTCATTTAGACCAAACATTGTCATCTCTTTTTCCTTGTCTCTTTACTTTTCACATATTTTCTTTACTTTGTTTTTCCACTGTAATATTCAAACATTTTCTTTAAAATGGATTTAACCTTTGATTTAGAAAACAATTTTATTTTAAACTGTTATTTTTCAAACCTCCACAATTCACCCCCTCTTGTGTGGGGAGTCACATGTTGATGAACACTACTATGCGCCATAAATATAATCATACATAGCTCAAATAATGAGCTTTCAATCTGGAAATTTGTCCTCAAGAATATTTTTCTTGGAAGGATCAACTTCAAGAAAACAAGAAATGTTTAATATGTCTAACCTAAGGTGCTTCGACCTGTTGCCATGGAAGAAAATCTTCTCAATAACTTCAAGCTAAACGTCAACATTTATCAAGGGATGCTAAGGGAATTATTCACTAAATCTCCTAATCAAATGTTCCCAAATTTGGTAAGAGAGTTATACTCAAATATAAAATATAATGAACTAGCCCTAAATTATTTTGTAAGAGGAAAGAAGATTGAAATTCATATAGATCAGTTCGGCATAATGTTTGAACTACCCTTCTTGGTGTTTCCTATACCTATGCAGGGCCATAAAATGCAAAAGATTTAAACTTTTCATTTCCATCAAATCCTCTGTCCTTAATCCCTTGGAGGATATGAATCTTATTATAAATGCCAACTACATAAAAGCAAAGATTCGTGTAGCCTACCATTTAATCACAAGGATACTCCCCCAAGGAAAGACAACCTAGAAGTAATAATTATAGACAATGTGGTCCCTCTTTGACTACTAACTAAAAAATTCCAAAAAAAATGGGTAGATGGAATGCCTTACCATATGATACAATGCAAACTAAATTGATCAGCAAGATTACCTTATGGAGCATTGATCACTAAAATTCTATCTGCAATCCGAAATCGACTACATGGGAGAACCAGTGGATCCAAATCACTATAATCAACTAAAACTCACTCACATACATAAGGGTTCACATATTTAGAGGCGAACTCATGAATGAAGCAATGGATGAGGATGAATAACTAGCTCGCCCAATCACAGCAAACGAGACATCATTCAACACTCATTTGGAAATCTCACAACAAAATGCTTAGATATTTTTATAGCTAAGCAAATGCCATTGTCATTATCAATGAAAACACCTTAAGCTCTTATGATATAAATGGAAACAAATAGGTTCACATATTTTTTCTTAGTTTTCAAGAGTGTTTTAATTTTCGTATCTCCTACATAATTTAAATTCCTACAATTTTATGCTTTCCTATACTTTGAATTCTAGTATGTTTTTAATTAATGAAATGATTTTTTTTTTAATTTTTTAAGTAATATGCTTGACTACGTGAATAATGTGTTTGCATATTTAAATTATTGTCTTGCATCTTTACCTGCCTTGTTGATTATAACAAAAGGGGTGATGTATACTCTCAGAGGAAATAAAGTACACTCTTTACTCATATAAGGGGGAGTTTATCGTGCCAATTTTTATCCACATGTTTTTTTTCTTTTACTACCTCCTTGAGGGATGCGTTGTCGTCATAGAAACTGGGGAGAATGCAAAACTACGTGCTTGTAGGTACAATCATGAAGAGATCAAATCTCATAGATAAGTAAGATATGTTTGACCCTAATAATGTCATAGTTTTGATTATGACAACACTTGAAGTTGTGACAACTATTAACTTGATTTTAATTAGAAAGTACTAAATCTATTGGTCAAAGATGCTTAAGATGGTTTATCAAGCTATTCCCCTGAGTTAAAATGAGAGGTTTTCGAGTTTAATTACGAAAGTAAATAAATGAGTAAACAATTTGAAAGCGGCCAGGCTGTGTTCTAGAATCCCCTATTCCTCTATTATTGATGTTTGATGTCCTGTATGTATGATCTAATCACTATAAATCCATGGTAAATTAACAAAATTGTTATAGTTGATCCCTCACGAAATAACTCACTTACCACTACTCGGATCTTTCTATCCCTAGTTTTCCAGTGTAAAAAGGGTTAGGCGATATATAGAACGTTAATTCTATATGCCACTACTCGGGGTCTCATATCCTTATTCAACCAGCGTAAGTACAACAATTGCCATAGGTCCAACATATACACTAATGGTCAATATTCCCTATGTTCCCAAGATCAGATTAAAAGATTTTCTCACATAAAAAGCATTACGAACAAGAAGCAATTGAATAAGATTATAGATCAATAGGTTGATACAATGGTCAAATCAACATAGAATCCAAAAATATAGAAATATGTTCATCATAACACAACCTAACCTAGAGGATTTTGGCTACTCATAATGCAATTAACAATACAACAATTGTAAGATAAAAATAACATGAGAAGTCCCTTGAAGTGATGGCCTCCAATGGCTTCAAATGCTCTAAAAATCTCCTATTTTGTCCTCAAAATCATGCTCCAATCTCCAACTTTCATAACCCTTATGAAAGTGCAGAGAATTCCCATTTTAAAGGCGTCAGAATGGACCAGAACATGTCAGAAAAAGCCCAGAAAAGTGACCATCGTGCACAATGCGACTTTAAATATCTTATCGCGTGTACAATGTTACGCGATGGTGGACACAATTATTCCCTTGGTTGCACGCTTAGGTATTTTTTCTCATTCTTTGGTCATTCTTCTTCATTTTAGCTCAACTTTCACTTGTTATGCTTTGATTCTTTGATTAAATATATGCAATAATTTTCTATCATCACAACCCCAAACTTGAATTGTTGCTTGTCCTCAAGTAACTCGTCTGCAAGTGCACATTTCAACATAAAACAAGCTGCGTAATAAAAATTGAACATCACCAACTTAAATATTTCTTTTACCTGACCATTGTTCTAGCTAACAACCTCTATCCGGCGAATTCAGAAAAACGTCTTCAACATTGATGAGTACTCAACTTGTCTTTCAGCTTATTATAACTCACTCAATGGATGAGGTGATCTCTCAATCATCATGCAAAATAAATTAAACTTAGCTTGATCATGTTCTAATAAATTTTATTATAGAAATCACAAAACACACACATTAGAGGACTTTTTCAGGTTGTAATTTGAGGAAAATAGGTTTAAACCTTTGGAGTTAGATTCCTAGTTCTCCTTCTATCATCATACCTATTTGTTACTTTTTGATAGTACTAGAGAGTTTTGATCCTTTTTATAATATCATTCTATTCTTTTCTCATTCAAGTTTTTTGAAGAAGTGTCTTTTTTTTCACTTCTTTTCACAATATTTTTTGAATTTTTGGATCATATTCTCTAGTACCCCTAACCCCAAACTTAAAACTTTGCTCACTTCCAAGAGAAACCTCAAATTTAATCTTTTAATATACTTTAGGAACTATAATTCCACCTAAATCCAAAGAGAGGGTGGAAAGAAAAGATCTTTCAAGTAATATGGCTAAGAATTTTCGGCTACGTCATCGAAGGAAAGGCTTAGGCTCAAAGTGGTTAGCAATGGGTATACCTATTACTATAAGGTAGTTTACAAAGGCTCAAAGTTATAAACAAAAAATTTCCTCAGTGTGTGTTAGTCAAACCAAATAACTTAATCGGAAATAGATAAAACCAGATAAGAGAATAATGCATGGATACACTCATAAAGAAAGAAAGTGAACAATGGAAATATTTGTCTCAAACCTTACTAGACGAGGTATATGTAGGTGAAATACAAGTCCGTTGATTCCTTTCTCATCCTTTTCCTTCACGTTGCTAGTTTCTATTGTGATGATCAAGGTTCTTTTGGATCATCTGTTCAATGCTAAAGTGCTAAACTCACAATCTAAAAGAAATAAAACAACTATAACCTTGTTTATTAAAAACAATTTGATTTGGATAATACAATGGGAAAGGAAGAGAACTTATGCTAACTCTTGCTCTTATATAGGTTACAAAAAAAACTAAAAATAAGGTCTTCTAAAAATTAAAACAAACTACATGTCTTTTCACATGTTATTGTTGCAGAAAAGATCATCCATATCATGCATTGTGTTGTTGAAGTCATTGTTCTGCCTTGTCCATTTTGCACACACGTGGTCTCTCCTCCTTGCTTGCTCTTGATCTTGGTTTGTGAAGTAACTCTCCATTTTGTCAGCTGAGGTAATATGGGCTCTTAAGTTCTGAGCTGTCATATGGTATTCTTGTTCTTCATAGAAGTCTCTGAACACTGGTGCAAATTCGGGAGGTTCAGCATACAAGGTGGGTGAAACTTCTGTTATCAACCTTGTAACCCCTACTGCGCGACCTTTCATCCTTGTTTGAAATTTTGATGCTTGTTATCCTTGCATTTGCTGTGGTTGTTGTTTCTCTTGTGGCTTATTCAATTCTTCATCATTCCCTTGTTGATTTTCTTGCTGATCACTTTGAGCAGCTTCTCTTTGATGCATGTTTTACAACTTCCTTATTTTCGAAGAGTTGAGCGGTACTTTCAGACTAAGCATCTCACCATCGAGGTAAAGTGACACACATGCTCTCGTGCATAATCATTTATAACATAAAAATTCCCACAAGCCTTTTGTGAAGCCTTATCCATATATTTAATATTATCTACAATTAACCTCCCCAAATTAATAGGTTCCTCACTCAAAAGAGATAATAGCCCTAAACACCTCTTCACAATGAATTATGATTGATTAGATACGGCCTATAAAGTTTGAACAAAAAACGAGTCCCACGTCATAGGAATTTGGCAATTTTGAGATGTAGAGCTAACCCACGCTCAATCACCCATGCCGCTTTTAGCCTACAAAAAAGATCTAACATCACCTGGGTCATATCCTCATTTATGACCTTGGGCTCTCTCCTATAGTTCATGAGAGAACACATCGGAGGATGTGGAAAATTAAAAAAGGGAGTTTATAGAAGAAGGAGAATAGTCAATGTACTTATCTCACACATAAGAGGTATAGGAGTTCACATCACCGAAATTCGCATTCACATAAAATTCCAAAACAATACTCTTATTATTTGCATGAATCAAATTATTAAAACTTACCCATTGCCTTTGTTGCAAATGCTCTCCAATTTCTTCAAAACCTCGCAAATCATTTAAATCAAATGCTTTTTCCTTCACAAAGTCGTAATCCACTATCTTGAGAAATTTTTCAGCATGGGCTTCAGATAAAAATTTGAGGTTTGTGAAGGTTGGGGTGTTAGGTGTTGCGAAAACCCTTGATGATGAGCCTCGTGACACACGTCCTCTTTTCGAAGCCATGCTACCTACAACACAACAAAAACAATCCACACAGAAAAAAAGAAGAAGAAAATTACGCAAAGATAACTCATAATGATTAGTAGAAAACAGAAGAGTAGAACAGAATTGTGAGGAAAAAGTGATTTGAAAAATCATTATTTATAGGCCAACTAGCCTTTTCACTTCGCGTGCGATGCTCACGGCTACTTCCAACGTTCTTTTACAACGCTCATATCACGCGCGTCATGGACTTATTGCGCACACGATGCTAACAGTAACAAGAATCTCCCCAACGTCTCTATCGCGTGTGCAATCCCTATATCGTGTGCGTGATGGAGCCCTATCACACGGTGATATGTTGCGTGATGATCCAAGGGGATAAACTTTTCGTTTTCTTTTATTTTTCTCTTTTCTTCCCTCTTTATTTTTTTTAGTAACATAACACCAAAATTGACAATGTTAGAGAAAAAAAAATCAAAATTTCACAATGACATAAAAAAATTCTTACTAATGGGTTGCCTCCCATCAACCTCTTTTTTTACGTCACTAGCTTGACGGTCCACACCTAAGGTACGTCAGGCACAACGACTACCTTCACGCCAGCCATTTCACCTCTTCGTTGTCCTTTGTCTACCTTGCTACCTTTTTCCTCCAGATGGTAGCAGGTATCCAAATTCTCAACATACAACGCCCAATCATACACTTTGAAAACAACTTTCTTTTATTTGAACTTTAAGATAAGCTCTCCCGTTTCTACATCAATCTTCGCTTTCCCGGTTGCCAAGAATGGTCTCCCGAGAATAATAGGTCCCCCTAAATCTCCTTTTGTATCAAGCACTACAAAATATGCATGAAACACTAATACATCGATATGTACTAATATGTCGCGTAAAATACCAACCGGTTGAGTAACATATGAGTCATATAGAGTGAGAGTCATGTTTCTTGGTGTGATCTCACCCACCTTCAATTCTTTTACCGTTTTCAGTGGCATGACAGCTATGCTGGATACAAGATCACACAGAGCATGCAAAATATTCACCTCACCGATATTGCAAGAAATAGTAAACTTACCTGGATCTTTTAATTTTGGTGGCAAAGCTTGAGGTATTACCACTTCATCTTTTTCGGTCATGTTTACATGTTCCTTGACCACTTTCTCTTTTGTTCCCTTTAGTATTGCCTTCATAATTTAGCAAATTTAGGCATTAGTTTTAAAATTTCATGGAACGAAATACTTACCTGGAGATTAGCTAGCATTTCCTTGAACTTTGCAAACAATCCTCCTTCATCATCTCGAACTTGTTTCTTTTTAATTATCAAGAACAATGGCTTTAAATAATCTGGTAAAGGAGGTATTGGCTCAGTCAGGATCTGCTTCTTCGTTCTTCTCTATAGAGAGTTTTTATCATTGAGTTGGTAAAGGATGAGTCCTCTTTCCTCTTGGTCACCTTGATTGTTATTCTCTTCTTTTTCTATCTCATCTCTACCATTTTCAATAATCACCCCTAAATCTGTATCCACAACCTTACATGTTTCGTTCTTAGGATCGTCTATGGTGTTACATGTGAATCCTCCATACGAGCTTGGCAAAATAGCTATTTGTCTGGATAAATGACCAATCTTCATCTCCATATTTTTTATCGACGTGTCCTAGTTTTTACTCATTTCCTCATGGTTCTTATTTATCTGATCAAAGCTACTTTGCGTAACTTTAATGAAATTCTGCAAATTCTCTTCCAACTGTGATGGATTCCTTTGAAATGGAGCTTGTTGTCTTTGTTGCATCCCTTGGTTGGCATTTGAATTTTGATTATTATTCCAACGGAAATTTGAGTGGTCTTTCCAACCCAAATTGTATGTGTTGGAATACGGGTTATTCTTTTAAAAATTAGCAAACTGGACCTCGTCATTTGTATCTTCTAACGAACACCTTCCATTCTCATTTTCTCCTCCATAGAAGTCACACCTAAGTGCTTGTACCTGGCTCACGTTAGCCCTACCTAAGTTGCTTTCAGCTAGCTTTTTATTCAACAATTCAATTTGAACTAAAAGAGCAGTATGGGTATCAAGAGGTAACATACCTTTAGGCGTGCCCACAATTTCAAGCTTGACCGACCTTTCACTTTTTGAATGATACTCATTCACACACATCTTCTTAATGAGGTCTTTTACATATGGTTCGATCATTTGACGGATCGTACCTCCCGGAAGCTTCCAATAACATGCAAGTTTGAATCCTGAGACCTTTGATGAAGTTTTGCATCTGCTCCATATTATTCATGTTGTGATTCGGGCATCTACGCAAAAAAGTTTGAATCTTTCCCAAGCTTCATAAAGTGACTCAATTTCTTGCTGCTCAAAATTAACAATTTCTTCTCGGCGCTCGATAAACTGAGCAGTATTAAAAAAACTTTCAAGGAATTTATCCTCCAATTCCTTCCAAGTCCGGATTGTTCTATTCGGAAGGCAAAGTAATTAATATTTCTCCCTTTCAATTAATGAGAACCCAAACAACCTCAATTTAACCCGGTCTTCAGTGACATCATTTGGTTTTCACATTGAAGTTGTTTCATAGAAGTGTGCAAGATGCGCCCATGGGTCTCTAATCACGTTCTCGTCGAACGGATTTATCTTTAAACCTAAAAGTACATAATTTTTAATATCAAAGTTAGTAGGGTCTGCCGATATAAACCCCTTAGAAACCTATCTTTCATCACTCCGTTTATAGTAGTCCCCCATAGTGAGGGGTTGTGCAACTACCATGAATTCTTCTTCAGAGTCAGAAGAACTTGATAGTTGCTCTTCTTCTGGTATTCTTCCGTCCAGAGCTGTTTCTCTAACTGCTTTTCTAAGACCACATGCGATTCTTTCAATTTCTGGATCCAATGGAATTAATGGTGATTCTGAACTACGCATACACAAACAAAAAATACCTCATTAGCACTATGATAAATAAGAAATTAAAACAAAAATTAAAAAGACTAAAAATAAAAACAATTTCACAAACCTCGCCTTGTTGAAAAGTCAACAGTCCCCGACAACGATGCCAAAAACTTGGTGATTTTTTGGCCAGTGTACCGATAATATTGAAGTAATATAAAAAGATTGAATCCACAGGGATTGCTTCAAAGCAAGACAAAATGTGTAAAATTTATAAAAACTAGTAAAAGGGGTGGTTTTCATGTTTCAGTGTGAAAAGTAAATAAACAAATAAACGATGTCATGAAAATGGTCAGGTTGTGTTCTAGAATCCCCTATTCCTCTAATGTTGATGTTTGATGCCCTGTATAAATGATCTAATCACTATAACCCCATAAAGAATTAACAAGACCGTTATAGCCGATCCCTCACGAAATAACTCACTAACCACTACTCAGAGCTTTCTATCCCTAGTCCGCCAGCGTAAACAATGTTATGAGATGTATATAACGTTAATTCTCTATGTCAATACTCGAGGTCTCCTATCCTTATTCAATCAGCGTAAGTACAACAATTTCCCTAGATCTAACACATAGACTAATGGTCAGTATTTCGTATGTGCCCAAGATTAGATTAAAAGAGTATCTCATATATAAAAGCATTATGAACAAGAAGCAATTGAATAAGATTATAGATCAATAGGTTCATACAATGGTCAAATCAACATAGAATCCGACAATATAGAAACAAGTTCATCATAACATAACCTAACCTAGAGGAGTTTATCTACTCATAATGTAATTAACAATACCATAATTGATAGATAAAAATAACATGAGAAGTCCCTTGAAATGATGGCCTCCAATGACTTCAAATGCTCTAAAAATCTCCCCTTGTACCCTCAAAATCGTGCTTCAATCTCCAAATTTTGTAACCCTTGTGAAAGTGCATAAAATCCTCTCTTAAAGGCGTCAGAATGGACCAGAACCGTCAGAAAAAGCCTAGGAAAGTGACCATCGCACGCCTGATATCTTGCATCGCACATTGCATCTTTAAATGCCATATTACGTGCACGATGATGCACATGATTATTCTAGTGGCTGCACGCTTTTGCTCCCTTTTTCACTCCAATTTTTACTAAGTCCATAATTTTCACACTTAGCTATTTTTTCCCCATTCTTTGGCCATTCTTCTTTATTTTAGCTCAACTTTAACTTGTTTTTCTCTGATTCTTGGACTAAATACATGTAATGATGGACTGTCATCAATTACTAATGATATTCTCTAATGATGGCGTCTGACTTGAAGATATCTCAAATCCCATCTACAAGAATATTCAAGTGAAGTGGTTATATGATTAGTATATCTGCTTATAAATAGAGGTCTTTCCTTTCATTTGAAACATCCAGAAAATGTGAGATATTTCACCTTTCTCTTTCTCAATCTCTCTCTAAACTATTTTTTTCTCTCACATATTTTTAGCCATATTGCATGGAGAGACGTTATTGAATTTAAGGAGGAAGTTGTTCTAGGAAAGAGCATTATAGTAAATTTACCAAGACTTATTTTTCCTCTTCAGTAAATTATTCTTTCTTAGGAATTAATTGATTAGTTTTGGATCTAAAACTGTATAAAAGCCCTTTTGGGGATTAGTATAAATCTTCATTTGGTTTTTAAGCTCCGCCACTTGAAGCAAAACTCTCGTTTTTCGGTGTATGAAGAATCTTAGTCATTTCTTTCTCCTCCAGCGGGGGCGTAATCTAAGCAGCCAGCTCTCACCACCTCTGGGCGTACTCCTTGAATGTCTCCTTGTCCTTCTGAGACATGGCCCTGAGCTGATCACGGTCAGGCGCCATATCAACATTGTATTTATATTGCTTGACGAAGGCTTCGCCAAGATCATTGAAGGATCAGATATTAGCACTGTCCAAACTCATGTACCATCTGAGTGCAGCACCGAACAGACTGTCTTGAAAATAATGGATCAGAAGCTGATCATTGTCTGTTTGGGTAGACATCTTTCTGGCATACATGACCAGATGAGCAAGAGGGCAGGTGTTCCCCTTATATTTTTCAAAGTCAGGCACTTTGAATTTGATTGGTATTTTCACACCGGGAACAAGGCAAAGCTCAGCAGCGGACTTGCCAAACAGATCTTTCCCTCTGAGGGTCTTCAATTCCTTTCTCAGCTCAAGGAACTGATCATTCATGGCGCCCATCTTTTCATTGACATCCGGGCCCTCAGACGGCTCGGAATGATAGATGGTGTCGTCTACCCTCGGCATGGTATGCACGACAGGAGGAGCAGTAACAGGGACCGGGCTAGATGCCGGCATATGAGCGAAGGTTGGAGCAGGTAGATCTGGCATGAAACCCGGAGGCATACCCCAAGGAAACCCGACTGGCATAGCATGAGACGCGAAATGGGCACTGGCGGCCGGCACAGTCGGAACAGCGACCTCTGATATAATTGTCCTCTGGACAGGAGTTGCAGGCGATTGAGCAGGTTGATTCTGAGCAGCAAGGAGTTGCTCCATCAAAGCGCCAAGTCTGGCGACCTCTTCTTTCAGTTCACAGTTCTCTTGTTCCAACTGATCCATAACTCTTGCGGAATTGGCTCGAGTATAGTACCGGTGAGTCAGCTTGTCTTCAAAATAAATGAAGAGCACAGAGTTAGGCCACAGACAAGAAGACCAAGAACAAGGTACCTGCTTATGCAAAATGATGCATGAAATGCTTGTGCATATGCTTTGTTTATTTTCAAGGAACCCTTAGGGTATTATTTGCAAATTTTGAATTTTTAAGCATTTTAATTTCATATGGAAAATATCTCATTCAATATAATCGAGACAAAGAAGTACAACATTTTTGATCATATTACAAGGAGAAAAGGAAAATAACATCCTATGGATCCCTAGAAGCTCGGGATGCTGGAAGGCGAGAAACACAAAGCTTCTTGATCTCTCTCTCATAGGCAGCTTCCATATCTGCTTTCTCTTTTGCAAGTCGATCGTACTTCCTCTTCCAGAATTTGGAAGACTGAGGAAGCAGAGAAGTCCAAGTATCATTCGGATCGTCGATCACTCGATGCTCGAGAAATTCAATCAGGGCGTCCTTCTCTTTGATTTGCTGAAGCAATTCCTCTCTTTCACGGATCCAGGCACGTGAAAGGTCTTCTTCTCTCAACTCCTCTACACGTTGGTTAGGGAGGGTTGAAGGCCCAGCCACATCCAACGGTGTAGGTCTCGGATGATCATATGGCATCAGGTACTCGGCAGCTCTCTGTCTGACCCAAGAAGTATATGGCTCCAAAGCAATGCAATTCTTCGGACCCAATTCACTCCTACTCTTCTTGCAGATCTTGCGCCAAGCGCGGACAAATCTGGCTTTCAGGCCTTGGGGATCTTTACCCTCCTGAAAGAACACGCCTTCTAACAGAATGTTATGAGGTTTATCCTTTAGGGGGAACCCAAGCTGACGACGTGCTAGAATAGGATTGTAGCTGATCCCACCATATGTACCAAGAAGAGGCACATTAGGGAATTCACCACAATAATCGATGATCTGCACAGTATCATACACGCGATCATACCAAGAGATATCATCATTAGTGAGAGACATGAGTCTCTGAGACCACCGTAGACATCCCTTGTTCTCCTTGAAAGCAACAGTCTGCGGCAAGTGCGAAATAAACCACTTGTACAACAACGGCAGACAGCATACAATAACTCCTCCACCCTTCGCATTCCTCAGATGCAAAGAGAAATAGGCATCACCCAATAAAGTCGGAACGGGATTAAGAACTGAGAAGATCCTAATGGCGTTCATATCCACAAATTTGTCGAAGTTGGGAAATAAGACCAATCCATAGATGAGTAGCACAAATAAAGCCTCAAAGGCATCCTCACTCATGGCCTTCCCATAGATGGTAGCTTGAGCGATGAGGAAATCAGAAGGAAGACCCTGAATTCCACCTTTGGTAGTCAGATTAGCTTTAATCAAAGATTCATCTATGTGCAACAAATCTGCAATCTCTCGAGCAGTCGGGATACTCTCTAAGCCACTGAACGGCACCTGATCCAGAATTGGGATCCCAATAAGATGAGAATACTCCTCCAAAGTAGGCAGCAATTGGAAGTCCGGGAAAGAGAAGCAATGATACAGAGGATCATAAAACTGAGCCAGAGTACTCATCAGTCCCTCATCAACCTGAGTAGTCAACAGAGGCAAAAGCTTCCCATAACGAGCTTTGAAACCCAAGGGATCTAATACATAAGATGTCAGATTCCTTAACTCTTTCACACCGGGTTGTCTAAAGCTGTACTTCTTTGTATGCCTTTTTGGTCTTTCCATGTCTGAAAATTTTGCAAATAAACCCTTTTAAGTTCCTTGAATTTTTATTTTTTTTGATGACATGAATGCAGATGAATGCATGAATGCATGAATGTAACAATCACACTCAAGGATCAAGCAAGTCACACCAAACAAAGGTCATGGGAAAGCTCATTGTATTCCTAATATCAATCATCTATTTTGGTGGATTTAGGTTTTCACCTTATCGACACCCAAGTTCCATTGATATTAACGGTACATGAACCGGCTCAATCATCCTTAATATCAATCATCCGTTTTGGCGGATTTAGGTTTACACCTTATCGACACCCAGGTTCCATTGATATTAAGGTTGTCTGTACGACTCAACCATGAATCACGGGTTTGCTGAGAGTCACGAGCATGGAGTCTTGGTTAAGAACCACCCAAAGGGAGTGTACTAGGGTTTAAACCTGCCAGACATGTTCTACCAGAGGTTCCCATAATCATCGTCCCATCTCTCGGATATTATCGGAGGAACGAATACTCGTATTCCAAAAATATTCTCAAGAGAGACTCGTATGAGTGTAGTATCGCGTAACAATCGCATCAGAACTGACATCTGAACGACCTCCGCACTACGTCCTAAAAATAGGCCAAGATGGGCTTGGTAAACTACGGTCCTTGGCTTCTAAGGCACATGATTGAAAGAATAATGCCTAACCACAAATAACTTGTGTGACATTATTAATCCAACATGACCTCCACCAAGTGAATGGACTCGCAAGTCAACTGGCTAAGGAATACTCCACACCAGTCAACAAGACTACGCCATTCTCCTATCCTAGAGCGCACTCGAGTTCGGGTATAGAACTCATCTCACAGAGATCACCAAAGCAAACAACAATTGTATATCAAGCAATTCAAACATTACAATCAATACAGTTATCCCAAATTGTACAAAAATATGTCAAATAACAGATAAACAAATATCATACAACAAGGGTGAAAAGTAGGCAATACCACCAGGGAAGGTCTAATGTTATCCCCAGCAGAGTCGCCACTTTTCTGTAGCGGTGTATTCGTCACTTTATGATTTATTGATTAAATCATAAGCAAAGCATACAAAGAATCGAGTCGCCACCGCACTTTTATTTATCCTAAGGAATGGCTAAAAAGCGAACAAAAGCCTAAGAAGTTTTACACGTAGAAAACTAATAAAAAGATCAGAGAATCTGGATAAGGGGTAAATTACGCAATGGGAAGGTGTTAGGCACCCAAAACGTCCTAGGTACTCCTAGGGAGCCCTTTTCACACTTGTTGTACAAAAAAAGTTTATTTGTTTATGACATATTGTGCAAACATGAATGGGATGGTGAGAAAAGAATATACAAGTTAGTTATTTTTGTGTTTGAACGGATGAACCCGTTGCCTACGTACCTTCCATGAAAGGTAAGGATCAAAACGCCGTAGTTCGGCTAAAAGATTTCCAAAAATTAGTGAGTTCATTTTAGAACACAAGCATTAAGGCTTTTCATTACCAATGGGAGAAAACTTAACCTGAATCAACAATCCACCATGCGAGGACGGCTTCGACGTACTAGAGGGGTTAACCCTGTTTTCAGTACGGAAGTCTTACAATCAACTCACTAAGGATAAGGTAAGATTTACATCAACCACTATGGTAATTGAAACCTATGGCTAATGTATGAAAACATATTAACAATGGACAAAGCCACAAAACAATTGAATGGGTGAAGTTAATTGGTTATGAGTATTCACAAAATATGGTCAAGGTATGATTAAGATTGATTCAAAGAAGTGTTATGAAATGGAGTTTGAAAAGTCAAGGACTTAGGGTCCAAGTTTCTAATTTGAAAAGACATGAAGATGTTTGCACAATAAGTCAAAGTTTTAAAAGCAAATGTGAAAAGGTTTAGGACAAAGAGGGTGAATGGATAATGGAGTGTAAAACTTCTCAGAAAGGTTCACCTCTTGAGATCATATAGAAGATGATTCAAGTGTGTCCTTAGGAATAGGCAAATGAGCAATAACAAATAAGCAAAACAAATGATACCAGAGGCTAATTGCTGGACTTATACCAATCTCACAACAAAGATGGATACCGGATACCAATAGATGGATTTACACCAGTCTCCTAAAACAAACAGGGATGTCAGATGCCAATAAATGGACTTATTCCAACCTCCTAAAGCAAAAATAAAACCTGGATATCAGATGCCAATAAATGGGCTTAATCTAATCTCCTAAAACAAATAAACATGGATTTCAGATGCCAATATATGGACTTATTCTAATCTCCTCAAACAAAACAAAAATATGGATGTCAGATGCCAATCTGTCTGGACTTACTCTAACCTCCAACAGATGATCATAGGAATACAAAAGCCAACAACATGGTCTTACAATTGCATCCTCACATACAACAAACAAACAGAAGCAATAAGCAATGGACATAAGTAGCCAAATGAAATGGTCTTACACTCTATCCCTTCCAAATCATAGGAACAATGGCCAATGAGTGGACTTACAGTTGTCCTCAATGGGTAAACCAAAGATGGATCACAAAGATGATGATCATGCAATAATGAACAATTAATGATGATAAATGCACAAAGGCAAGCAAGTAAACATGTACAAATTAACCAAGCAATCAATCAAACAAAGTCATTTAGCACACACTATAACCAAGCAATTAGGCTCAAGCAAGGGTTAGACTGTAAAGTCAACTGGAATGGGGTAAATGTGCTCTTAACCTTGACATTGAGAGCCAAGGTGAAGCAGATGAAAGGATATGAGGGGTGTGCCTCATCACTCTTATCCCTGGTCAGGGAGAGCTTTGAATATCAGAAGGTGTGGGAGTTCAGAAAGTTGGAACTCTCTCCACAAGTTAATGACTCGATAGATCTTGGGTTAAGATCCACAATGCTACAACATGTAATGTGAGCAAAGGGAAGACACACAAAATAGTAGGAGATAGGCTACATATCTCTTCTATCTACCAATTGCCTTATCAAAAGGTCTTTTCCTGCTTGGGGACAAGAATAAACAATCACAAACATTGCCTCTTAAGGAGGACTTCAGACAGGTGCCTGGCCAAGTAACAGGCCAGGTCTTCCAGACTACATGAAGAAGAGATGTTATACCTCAATGCTTAAGCTATCAAGCAAAGCAATATCAAGTTCTCAATGAACTATAGCAACTAAATGTACCTGTGGAAACATCAAACAAATTAGTATGCTATACAGATGGCCAACAGTTAATGCAACAGACAACCAAAAGCAACTATCAAATGCTCTCAAGATGAGGCATCATCAATTATGTAACTTGCATGTGCAACCTGAAACAAAGCTTCAAACATGAGATGAAAACCCTTAGGCCAAAGCCTAGGGTCCAAGATAGGGAAAAAATTTAAAACAGAACCTGAAAATTAACCAAAACCAAGATTTATCAAACAAGAACAAAGTCCAATTGGTCTTATGTCAAAACTATGCACCAATTCCATTTCATAAGCAAATCATGTCAAACTATGCAAATTGAAACACATTGGAGCAAACAGAATGAACACAAGCATATCAAATCAACAATGGCTCCATAAATTCCAAGAAAAATAATGTCTAAACAGAACACATTGGATGAGCAACACACCAAAATTCATTTCATTTGGATAAAGGTAAGCAAGTCAATTAAAATCAACAAGTCAAAGCATGTTCAAACAAGCTCATACAAGGCCACAAATCATGCATCAACTTCAAGTAAGCATAAAACAGAAATGACATAAGATAAATGAGTGAAACCAAATCCATGGAAAACTTCAAGATGTCTATAATACACATGCCAAATTTCAAGTCCATCCAATAAACACCAAGGATTTCACACATCATATAAGATCATGACTCACAAAAGGTTCATAATTGGTCAAACAGAGGGAAAATTCTCAAACAAATAGAAAATGCATTCAAAAATTCCAGGAAAAATCACAAGCTAACTTAACATCCATAAGTATCAACATGCAAAAATCCAGGTCATTTCAAGTTCAATAGGCATGGAAAATAAAATCAAGAACATGAACAAGAAATGGTGTGACATACATTGTCACACATCCAAAGATCACATCATATCTCACAATCCAAAAATGCAAAAATCACAAACCATATACCAAAATGACCAGGAATGAGTCTAGATCATGCATGTAAATTTTCACGTTCATAGGTTCAAGCATCATGATTTCACAATTAAAATGGCAAAACATAGGCAAAAAGCATACATGATCAAAACCAATAGACCAAAATAAAAACAGGCCGTGCACAACTTTTGCTCTCATGCTGATAAAAAGCTAGAGAAAAAATGGAGATCAATGCAAAAACTCCCACTCAATTTGGATTAAAGATGAATTACTTATGATTTTTTGAAGATTGATCATGGAATGAAATAAAAATTTGGAAAATAAAAATGAAATAATTGAAGCGCATGGCATTTTTGTAATTAATCAGACAATTTGAAATCTGGCGCCATGGATGAAACGATGCGTTTCACTTAAGTGAAACGCAGGCCAATGGGAACGCGACACATGGTCCAGTACATGTGCTGAAAACAGAAACGCACATGCAAGCGAAGCCAGGAAGGATCAAAAACAGCCTGGAAATGCAAACCCTAGGTGTTCTTCACAAACTCATCGTGTTCATCATCAACATGAACCAACATGCACAGAAATCGCCAAGCCATATATCAATCGAAACCTCTCACTTCATACATCAACAATCCAACATCATTTTCAATTAATTCAAGCTAACACAAACGGATCGAGCTAAAACAAATTTCACATGCATAGATTCAAAACAGCATAACTTCCTCAAAACTCAATAAAATCAAACGATCTAAAGTGCAGAACAACCAGCAGCAAGGGATCTATAAGATGCATATCATCATTTCAAGAATTGGAAGATTCGAATTCTAACCTTGTTGGAGAAACAGAGTTGGAATCGTGTGAATCAAGGCTTGGAAGTGTGGAACAGATCTTCAATGATGCTTGGATGGATGTATGGAAGCAAGGCTTCAGCTCAAAACAGCTCGATTCTCTTCAAAACTCCAACTGCCATGTGAAGGTTCAAGGTTCAACAGCTGCAATTCTTCAAGAATTATCCACGATTTGCTTCAACAGATCTTCAAGATTACCTGCAGGTGATGAATAATCCAAGAACAAAGCAAAGGCAATGCAGAAATTCGATGAGAAAAGTTGAAAAAAGTTTGAGAAAATTTGAGAGAATTTGAGAGATTTTTAGTTTGGATCTGAGATTGTGAAGTGTTGATCGATTTTCTGTTACAATTAGTGCTTTATACCACCTGTTAATCCAACTTGTTAAACATGATTAGCAAATATGCAAGGGATTAGTGAATTGATCATGTTATGCAATTTGGCAAAAATGCCCTTTTTCAAATGTAACCAATGGAACAGTAAAATTCCACTTGCAGCAAATCCAAATTTCTGTTTTAAGGCCATTGCAATTGGTTTGGAGTGAAAATCATGTGTACTTTTCAAAATGACCTTTTTTCCCACCAAATTTTAAATTGATTCACTTGAAAAATGGACTTTTTATGTGATGATTTTTGATGAAATATGATGATGGATTATGATAGAGCATGTCAAATGGGATTTGCTCAAAAAAGAATCACATGAATTGGCCTTCTGGTTCAAAAGTTATGCCTCCTTGAAGTTCAACTTTTCTTGAAAATGATTTGATCATAACTTACCAACTATAAATGAGAAATGGATGTTCTTGGACTTTTTGGAAAGGTAAGATCAAGATCTTCAACTTTCATGTTGGACAAAATTTGATTTGGAGCTTGCTTGATGATGTAAAGTTGAGGAGAAGACCTTTCCATTTTTTGCAATTTGAAATTACAGGTCACTTGCTATTTTGGGAAACTTTTTGTCTGACCTCCAATTCCTCAATGATGATGTTTGACATGTTATATGAGGCTTTTATGGACATGAATGAGACCTTTCAAACCATCTCCCACCATCAAATCACTGATTAAATGCACAGTTGACCACAATTGACTTTGCTAGGGTTTTGGTTGACTGGGCCATGCCTTGATGAATTTCAAGCATCTACCACTTGAGATCTTGATTCCAAATGATATCACAACTCATATGAACTCTTGATGAATGATCATGGTGCCCAAATTCTTCAGAATGGCCACCATCTATAGCTCAATGAATGCCTTTGATTGTTTTGACCTAATGGTTGCTTCATCTGCAAGTAACAAGGTTAGATGACAATATTTTTGTACTTTTGGGTTAGTAAACAAATGAAAAGCAATGATATACATATGCCAAACATGCTTGGTGATCAAGAACCACACTCACAAGATAACCCATCCACTAGGAGGGAGGCAAAGGTGCACAATGATCCTTGAGGTAATGATATGATATGATATGATGCCATGAGGGATCTTAGGGCAAAAATTGGGGTCTTACACCCTAGTCTTCTTCAATTTATTAGCAACAATCAAAGCTTGGAACGGAGTTCCAACTTCTTCTTCAGCTTCCACATAGGTGAAGGATGACAGATGGCTCACTAAAAGCGGGATTCGTGGGCTTAATCTTCTAAAACTTCTTCTTCATTTCTTTGATAGTTGTTTGGTTGAAAGTTAACCTAAAACTTTATTTTCCTTGTGTAAGGGGATTCGTGGGCTTAACCTTCTAAAAGCTCTCGAGCATTTTTTGATAGTCTCAAGATCAATTCATGAGAAGAGGAGTATGTCACTTCTTTAAGACTGAATCTCTATAAATATATAGTGTTATCTCTCTTCCCTTAACTTTTTACTTTCCGCTACATATTCAAACGATATTTAGAAAATGTTTTCAAACTTTGATTT
Source organism: Lathyrus oleraceus (assembly GCF_024323335.1). Taxonomy (NCBI): domain Eukaryota; kingdom Viridiplantae; phylum Streptophyta; class Magnoliopsida; order Fabales; family Fabaceae; genus Lathyrus; species Lathyrus oleraceus. Next base: position 381,727,276 of record NC_066580.1, on the reverse strand, counting down.
AGAAAATAATTTTTTTTAAACAATCATTTTTTAAACCTCCACAATTTACCTCCCTCTTGTGTATGGAGTCATATGTTCAACAGAAACTTCAATCTCAATATCAACAATAACAACATTAAACATATTGGTTTATGGTATCAACAACAAGAAAAACAATAAATCTTAAAGGACAAATAACTTGAACATCAAAATCATGAATGTCAGAAATGTTTCACGTACCGGAAATGTGATGAAGAAGTCAAATAAATGAATTTTGTGTTTCCTTGCAAGTTTTGTGTTTCCTTTCCTTGATCCATACGAGTTGGAGAAGATATGATAGATTTTAGTGAAGAAATTGTGCTTTGTACATTTATGTAGATATGGATTAGGAGTGAGAGGATAAGATTTCACTTATACAACTAGAGTGTTGTGTTATTCTAAAGGGAAATAAACTTCACTTATATTTATAATTTATTTTAATATAAAATAAAAAAGGAGTGCATAACCATTTCACCTCAGTCATGTTTAGCATCTGTAGAAAAATGTTCTTTAGGGACACACTTTGAATATGAGTGAGGTGAAAAATTATTTAATTTTAATTTAAAAATAAAAATAAACACCCCATTTTATAATGAATCAAACGCAAAATTATGGTGCTTGGATTCAAAGCGTATCTCTAAAGGGCCTTTCACGCTTATAATAATGTCCAAGGTGAAAAGTGGCTCAAAATTTATATTAATGAAATACTCGCTCCGTCTCACAATAAATGTTATATATGAGATTTTTATCCTTGTTAAGATAATGATTAATTGTGTTGATTTTAATAATAAAATGTATGTCATTTACTAAAATAATCTTATTAATAATAAATAATGTAATAGTTATATAATTTAAAATGAGATTAATTACTATACATTGTCAGTGTAAAAAGATTTACACTGTCAATTCATCACCATCACCCGTTTGTATTACTTTATAGGTTTTTTAAATAAAAGTCAAATTTATTTCAATATTCAATGTCTAGGATTAACTGACGGTGTAAAATCTTTTTACATTGTCAATGCATTTCAATTAAATCCATTTAAAATACAATAATTTAGATTAATTTGGTGGAAATAAATAATAAAATATCACTTTAGTATTTTAAAGAGACAAATAATTTAAGATAAATAAAAATAAAAATAAAAATATCTATTATGAGACTGATGGAATAGATATTACTTCGATGGAATAAATAATGTAAAAGTCTATTACAAAATCTATTATTTGTTGCAGTGCGATTGTGGTATATGTTAGTATTGTATAGTTTAAGAAACAGTTAGATAGACTATATTTTGAAGATAAATATTGGAGAATGGTATGCTTGAATAATTATTGACATATATATTCATGTTTTACACTATCCCTTATTTTATATTTGTGCGTAAGTCTTATGTCTATGTTTTCTTTGTATGTGTGGTATTCTTTGTTGTTTCAGATAATGAGTTACTTTCCTACAAACATTCCAAGGGTTCTATAATATAAACACATATATTGTGTAAAAAATATTTCCATGAATCATAATAATCTATTTTACACAATACAAAGAGGCAAGAGAATCATGCAGAGTTACATAATAAAAGATTTCAATACCATAATCAAATATAAAGATTTAAAAAATAAATATTGCACATAAGTGACACTCAATCATTTTAGAATATAAATTAATCTTTCCTTTACTTTGCCCCACTGATCAACTAACTCATTCTGAATCAATTGTCATAATGGTAGGAATTTGTCCATGGTTGACAAAGTCAATTTTATTCAATCTTAAGCAGCACAACACTTGCTCTGGAAGTTCCTCTTCCTTTTGTGCCTGTCATAAAAACATATATAGATTCATGTTAAATTAAATAATGAAACATATAGCTAAGAACAAGGCCGTTTTTGAAGCCGTATGTACATGACTTAAAATTTCACACTGTTAAATCGTGGCTAAATATAACCTCAAAGTATTTGCCGTGATTAAACCGTCGCAGAATAGAACTCTTATTTGTTTTTTCAATAACGGCAATGACTGTGATGATTAAGTTCAAATCAATTATGGCATGATCAAATTGTACCTGGATAGTTAATCCAACATCAAGTATTCCATGTTTTACACGGTCTCGAAGTGAATCGAGTCCCTTCCTCGATATATAGCTAAAGCGGTGTATGTCGAGGTCTATCTCAAAGTAGTTAGGTCCCTGTGATTAGAATACATAAGTAATGTGCGAAATCATATAGAGAAGAAGATTCATTCTACGTTTACTAACTGTACAATATCTACAATAGTTTCTGGCGATTATTGACCGACAGTGCAAAAAAATCTTTACGCTAATAGTTTGAGAAGTAGAGACGTATTTTGATCCAATGAATGTACCGTAAAGAATTGGTGTTGAGGACGCGAAAGCACGGGCTTGCCATTGTAGCCTTGTATAAGTTTCCTCTCTGCAGAATTCAGATGGAGGTCTTCTGGATTAACTACTCCACACAAAATTTTGAGTCTTTCTCTAAAGGGAACTGAGCTTTCCTTTGTATATCCTTTCACCTTTTCCATCTCATCATCCACTAATCTCTGTCAAACCAAATACCATAATTTAATAAGCACGGACACAGACACAAGACACAGATACAGACACAGACACAAGACACAGATTGATACACTAATATCAGCAATAATGTAAGAAAGTGAAATGTTTGAATGTAGAGGAAATAAAATACCTTGATCTTCTCTTGAAAACACGGCGAGATCTCCTTTTCAAAATTCTCCGACAACTTAAAATATAGAACAAGACTCAAACCTTCTCCATTGGCCTCACCGGGGAACATGCTAGCAGCATATGTAGGCAACTGAGGACAAATTAACATGATTAAATTATGTAATCAAATTTTCAACAATGTTCTAATAGAAAAAACAAAACAACCTTATAGTCCTCAACAAAAGTGAAATGAATGCAAACCTGTATATTAACAATAAGGAGTGAAGGGACTTTTTCATTTGCAACGACACTTGGAAGTTCAAGATGCTTAGCAATGTGGTTTATCTTCCTTGAGCTCACAAATAAATCAACACCTATTGGTTTATAAGGGCATGTATCTGGAGCAGGACACTTTTGCTTATCGCTGCATAAATCATCAGACACAAATTATGAAACAGTGACACAGACACGACATTGACGAAAATAGAAGTAATTGAATTTAACAATGGCATGTGCTAGTGTTACGCTGGTGTTTCACACTGACACGTGTATATCGATACAATTTGCTACGTACATGAAATAAGTTTCGCCACGGAGCTTGAACACGGAAGGTGAAAGTGCAGACCAAGAACAAGGGAAGGCCTTTTCTTGAGTCGAAATTGGAATTTGAATCCCAGCTCTCGGACGGTACAGAAATCTCTCAGATGCACCTGTCAATCAATTCAAAGAACATATAGATTTAAAAACTCTCACAGAACTAGGCATTGCCAAAATTCGTTAAAACATGAAATTCTTACATAATTCGGACTTTTCGACGGTATCAATTGATTGTCTTGTCACAGAAAGCATGATAACAGTTGATTGTGTTGAGTTGCTGTCTTGAGTTTTCTCTCCATTATTGTCTATCTTGAGGTAGCTTTCATAAAACTCCTCATATTTACACCCTGAATCTACAAAGCAGGATGAACTTTCATATTGGAGTACTTGAGTGTTTGGGACATTTCCGATAGCGTGTCCGGCGAAAGGAAAACCATCTGTTCAACCATAAAGGAACATCACAAACAATTCCATTGAAGATAATCATTAGGATCTACAAGAGATGAATCACCTCCATGCACACTACTGAAGTCATCATCTGAATCAGAATCTATTATGCTAACTGAGTCAAACCATGCATCCTCTTGGTATTTTCCTGCAAAAAATTTATACTAATCCTCAGCTTCTTTATCTGATTAGACGATTCATATTTCAACTCTGGTAAATAAAGTCCAAAGTCGAAACATGGGCCGTCTGATCATGATCTGATGCTACAAAGTCGAAACTTGAGCCGTCTGATCATGATCTGATGGCCTCGAGTGAAGATTATTTGTCATAATAACTACATCATCAAGTAAAAAAAAACTACGAATAACCGAAAGATCAAACCAAACCAAGCGAGAAAAAAGTTACCATTTGTGTCGATTTGACTATGGTATTGAACCTGAGTAAGATGAAACTTGACATTAGAAACCTCTGATCTCCTGCAGCCTGCTGAATTACCTTTGTCAAAATCAAGGTGAACAAAGTCACTGAGACTGAAATCTCCCACGAGGTTACCTGCATTGCTAACCCTTTTCAAAGGCATATCTGGAAGCGCAGAGGAAATATTTCCTTTTCCTCTGCGCTTTCCAGATTTGTTAGTCCTTCGTTTTTGAGTCTTAGTCTTTCCGTTTGGTTTCGAAGCGCAGCTTCCCATTGTAGTTGAAGCTAACTTCTTCACTATTCCAGCCAACATTTTTGCTTTTCTTAAAAGGACAGATAGTGTGTGTCTATTATTAATTATTCCTCAAAAAAACCTTGCAAAACCAATTAGAAACATGATTATTACAAGAACAAATTCAGTTTATATTAGGATTAAAAAATTAATCATGATTATTTATTATTCATTATTCATCACCAACCTTAAAATATGAATACTCTAAAGTTCTGAAACAATAGACAGTGACACAAATATGATTTGATTACTGTGACAAAACCATCGACGCTATTACATAGCCGTGGCTGCACAATAATCACGTTTGAATAGAATAAAAATGATCCCTGAAAAATAAAATAAAATTATACATAAACACGTTCTCATATAAAAGTTCTAGATGAAAATAAAACGTGACAAACATGTTGCATAGTAATCAAAAAACATATACATAAATCAACGATGATTTCAGATGTAAAAAGTTGACAAAATCAGAACAAACAATAAATGTAACATAACATAAGAAACAAACAAACAACATTTTCCACAACAACGTGCGACAATGTTAAAACAAAACTAGCAAATTTAGCAACATGTCACATGCATGAAAAGGTTGGAAAATTCAACCAAATCTCATTAAAAAAAACCACGTTAATGCATAATATATGATTTGGAGCTTAAAACGCTGATCTAAGTATACACAGAAAACAAAGAGAGAGAGAGACAAACCTTGTTATCATACAGAGATATGTGGTAAAAGATGAAACATAAAATGAGGAATCTTCGTTCCCTTCTCAGAGGGAACAATGATTCCTCTTCTATCTCCCTCTCTTGTTCACCAAGTTGTATGTATATAAGAAGAGATGAGAAAACAATATACAACACAAGAGAGGATATAAAATAGAAAGAGAGAGAGAGATAGAAAAGATATTCACAAATCACAACTGCACCCCCCACCAAACACAGCACAGACCGCTGTAATCGGATCCTACTTGGTTGTCAAATTGTCTTTATCCTCTCCTTTCAATTCTCTTTCTTCTCTCTGCCTCTATTTTCATTCTCACCAAACTATATATACTTTTTTTGGTTTACCAAATTTAATTATAATTAAGTCTTTTCTATTTGTGTTAGAGATTCAAATCATCAATATCTGTATCATATAATTTTAACATATATGTTTTGTAAGACACAAGTTTATAAGTTAATGGTTAATTAATAGCACTTTCATAAGCTAGGTTGTCAATAATAAACATGTTCTATAAATATATATTTTTTAACTTTTATCTTACTCTTGTATACCTTGCTATTTTACAAAAAGTGAATCATGATGATTGAGGCCAACTTAACAACAATACGAGGTAGAACTTTTATCTAAAATATTGTGTTAACAAAAAAAATGTGACATTGTGCATATTAGCTTTACATAAACTAAAAACGGGAAATCATTTTTATTTTTTAATTGAATAATACGTACAGAAGAGATGTCAGTTATAGACACAAAATAATAAATTAATTATTTTATTTTTAGTTGGGATTTTTAATAGGGGTAAAAATCTTAGTAAAGAATGGAGGTAAAGTATACTGATTACGTGTACATAAGAGTCTTGGTTAGACTAGATTCAGGACTTAGATTTTTGGGATGCGTAGGAACATTTCGACCATGTCGTATTCTCGACAGCAACGGATGGGTCGAAAAAAAAAGTTATTTGAGTTTATGGACACGTGGAGAGAGCACATAGACGGATGTAAAGCTTCATGTGACGAACTCTGAAGATAAGAACGTTAGAAGTAGTTATTTTCGTACTTGTATATATAGGAGTTCATTTGTTGGATTCAGGATGTTCATTTTACTACATAAATCTCACATAAAACTCTAATTACCAACGTGTAGAGAAAAGAGTCATGACTGAGAGAATGTATGAACAATGAAACACCATTATGTACTTTTAATGCAAAATCTTTAAATTCCCTTTATTTTGCCTCGTCAATTTACCTTTGATCTTGTTCAAGGTACATTACTTTACCGTTTCAGTCTTTGTCACATTACTTTACACTTTCAATCTTTATCACATTTCTTTACATTTTTAAAGTAGTCAAAGTTGACATCTTTTACCTCCTTTTTTAGTCACTTAAATCATTATTTCAGCTAAGTCGAAAACAGGCTATCCATCAATAGAGGTTTAAAACGAGGTTCTTGACGCTATGTCCTAGGATTCATTAATTGATCCTGCAAGTAACCTTTAATTAAGAGACTGGCGATTGTTTATCGATTTGTAAACAAATTGGCACACCCGGTGGGACTTGTGCTAAGCTTCATATATTTTTTTGACGTATTCTTGTGTTTCTCTCTTTTAATACTTGTTATATGTTCATGAGTTTTTTTGGATAGTTTGTATGCAATTAAGGAGTGTAAAGGCGTTGTCTAAAATGTCGTGTCCTTCTGTAGGTAATGTCAATCCCCAGAAAAATCCTCAAAATGTAGTGCAACAACTAGCCGTGTCAACGGTTGAAGAGCTAGATATCTCAACACCGGTTAGGACAACTTCTCTCGTGGTGTCAACGACATCAGTCACAACGATACCATTGCAGGGGGCAAGACCCCCACCGCAATCAGGGAATCCTCTTACTAACCCTGCAATTGCGAGACCTTTATTTGAGTTTTCAATGCCACAAACTGGAAGAGACTACCCTTACGGTATGCCAACGTCCATGATGGCTAACCTTCAACCAAATATGTCAACCTTTAGCGACAATGCAGTGACCGTAGTGCCATTACACAATCCTTATAATGCCTTAGTGTAAACCATCAATAATATGGCACGATCTGGATGGATAAATTAAATTCCCCAAAATATGTCATCTTTAAATACGACCTCTATGATGGCTATGAGGAAACAAATGGAAGAGAGTAATTTAGAATTAGTTAATACTCTCACCCAAAAAATAGGAATCATTTTCAACCCTTTGATTGTAAATATGAATCAAACTTATGAAGTATTTGCAAATAAAATGGGGCGTATTGCTGATTTCTTTGGCACGCCTCTAGTGCAAGTGCAACCTACCCCACAAATATCAAATGTTAGGTTGGTCGAAACTCCGAAAAATGGGACAGCGCAAGCCACTGTAGGCCAAAACCAAGGGTTTCAACCAGAACCTCCCCCAAATAGGGAAGAGGTAGAGTAAATAGAACAAAATAACCATAGGCTTTTGATCGTGCAGAGAAACCAAAATGATGACATGTCGCTACCGCGAAAAAATCAACTAACCAACTGAAAAGATGCTCTTAAAAGAAAAAAACACATAGAGTCGCCACCGAATTTTATTTATTTCTATAGAGAGGAAATGGAAAATAGTCGATAAAACCCTCTAAAAAGGAAAAATAAAGGATAAAGGATTGGTCTCGCAACCAAATATGGATTTGGAAGTCGATCACGCAAAGGGAAGGTATTAATATCCCTCACGTCCATGGTACTCCATGGGAACCATTTAAATTGTCTGTGTGCATGAGCATTTATCTCTAAAATTGTTTTATTATTAGGAAAAATGGAAAGAATGAGATTGTGCTTTTTTATTATTGTGCTCACCAAGGATTGGGGCCCTCGTGCCTTTGTATCATTCATCGGGGGATGAAGAATCAGAGTTCCGTAGTTCGGAGTAGAAAATGTTTGTGTGTTGGTTGATTTTACCTTGAAAAAAGGGTTTTCAGAGTGATGCCCTAAGACGCAAAAATGAGTTTGATAAGTTGGTGTTTATTTTATGGTTTATGAAAAGAGACTGGTTTTGATTAGATTTCACTAAAGACTATGGGTGGGAGTGAATATTTCAGACAAGCAATCGTATTAAAGATAAGAGAGCTCCATCATTACTCATTCCCCGCCACTTATGGCTCGTGGAACACAATACTAATCGTATTTTTATTGTATTTTTGGATTTGATTGGGAAAGTACCACTTGACTTTGGATCAAGGGTTTATTGCTTTGATTTTGAAATGGTGACGTACAATGGAATATTTACAAAGAAACCAAATGCGGGAAATAAAGGGTCTCATTGTAAGGTAGTCCAAGAGAAAGTCTTGTGTGTGCAAAGTGACATATGCTAACAAGTGGATAATGGGCTTAAGAGCATGTCTCCCTAGGGTAGTTCCATGAATGTCATTCTTACAATAAAAGATTATAAGTTACAAATGAAAATCTAAGTTAGTGCATTGGGACAAGAATTAGAGCAAGGTCCATATGCAAGGGTCCTAATGAAATCCTCTAAGTCCAAAGGTTGGTCACAGATGAATGCATTTTTTGGTCCTTTTGATTTTATCATGTTTTTGTTGTTTTTGATTATGCAAGGAAAATAGGTAAATGATAATGAATATAAACATGCATGAGATATATATACAATGATGATAAGTATGATGATGGGTGCTTGAAAGTAAATGACAATATAATAAGTTGACAAGAAAAAAAATCACAAGATGATAAGTTAGGTCAACAATATTAAAGGTTATCAATGAAAATTAGTGGTTAATAATCAAATTTACACAAGGTAACTACCTAGGGATTATCTATCCACAAGTCAAAGGACTCCAAATATGGCGCATCAAGGGATAACTTATCATTGACACAAAGTATTGAAGATGATCCATGATCATCTAACAATAGATTTGGATCAAAGAAAGTTATACAACCCCAAGTCCATCTATCAATGATTTGACAAGTGGAAGATTATATTACCAAAATAATTACAAGTTAAAAGGTCAAATAATGTACAAGTTAAACATTCAAGTACAAGTGTTAGTGGTTAGTGGTTAATGAACACAACACAATCAAATAAAATCAATAAGTAAGAATCAACAGATGAGGTTTCATCTATGCATCAAATGTTTTAAACATGTCCAAATAGAGGAAATCTATCGACACCTCAAAGTGTTATGAATGATCCATTGATCATTCATTAACATGTTTGAAATGTTGAAGATTAGGTCAACCTTAAAATCAAGTACCATGATCAATAGATTTGTCATCAACCATAATCCAACACAAAGATATAAATGTCTAATTATAATGATCAAAATAAAATAAATAATGGATAAAAATAAAACACAATATTTTGTTGAAGTGTACTTACAAAAATGTTGGATTAAAAAGAAATAAATGAGGAAAAAAATGAAGTTAAAATGGAAAAATATAATAAAAATAAAGAAAATAATAAATAAAAAGAGAAAAGAAAGAAAAAAGAACAATAAGGGTTGGTGGGGGTTGAACCCCTAATCTTGGGGTCATGGGTCAAACCCCTTTCAAACTAAGCCAAACGTTCTTGGTATCAATGAGCACATTTAATATAAAAATAAATAATAAACCTCAGTAACAATAAATGGAAGAACCAATCACATCCACATGATCTGATTAACTAATAAAAGTAAACAAATCAGAGCACCTTGAACTTAGGGAACACAGAACACGCGTTGACACACACACACACACACACACATACACACACACACATCCAGAAGAGAAGTCAAACACGACAACCAATAGAAACAAGAAAACATATTTTTTTAATTTAAAATAGAAAAACATGTGCGGAGCAACGAACCAGACATCGTCTTCAACCTTGGATTTCCTAAAACTGAATCTCTGCAACTCAAAGTTTTTGGTGGAATCAAACATGGATTCCACTCAAACTTGAGTCATTGTTTCCTTCTCCACACTAATGAGTCGTTGATTGGCTCTGAGTATGGAGTATTTCATATGAACATGAATGAAACCTCGACCCTAAAAATAAAATTAAATGGAATGTGTTCAATGATTGAAACTCAAGTCTTGAGGCTTAACATAAGTGAATCACAAGGAGTGGAATGGTAACTTGTTTGGATGGAAAAATGAGGTTAACTACCTTGTCGAAATCAGTTTCAGATGGTAGTTCCAATGAATATGGAGAGCTCGGGTAAGGTTGTCTCAAACACTTCCAATGATTCAGGTAGCTTCAGGGATGTTAGGTGAAGGTGTTTGAGTGTTTAAGGGGTGTTGAAAATGAGTAAAATGGTGTGATTTATGCATAGATTTTATGTATCTAAAGCTTGGAAAATGTAGGGAGAAGAATCCCTTATTTATAGGTAAGCTTGTGGGTTGATTTGGTTTCAGTTTTGGGGGTGGAAAAGTCAAACTTCAATTGAACCCGAAAAATGACAAAAGTGTGAACTTGTTGGCCAAATGTGGTTTGTGTTTTGGTCTGCAATCCATCTCCCCCCAATTTTCTTTGCAGTTAGCATACTTTTGGTGAAGCATGCATAGTTCTAATGATGCTGAGACTTCTTTACTTGTTACCATTTTGGGGAAATTTTCACTTTTTGACTTTTCTCGGTTTTGCTCACATATGATCTTGTTCCTCTCATCTTGGCTTGAACTTTAGTGTCTTTAAGTGTTACAACATGTGCCTTGGTATAAAAGGGAGTGAAACAAAATGGATTAGAGGCTTGAGACATGAATTGGCATGTGTTTGGCTGAACCAGTCTGGCTATGTGCAACATGTGTGACATGAACTTTGCACTTAGGCCAATTAAAATTGGCTCGTGCACTTTGAATGAAAATCAGGCCAATTGAACTTTTCCATATCCTTAACATGTTTCAAAAATAACCAGGTCAAAAGAAGTTGTGATGTGGAAATGACATTGGTGTAAAGTGGAGGCCATGAACATGTTTTTAGGCCTTACTAGGCAACTTGACAAGCTTGGACGATCCACAATTTGATGTCCTTAACCATTGAACTAGGTCTTCGGCCTTGAAACAAAGTTGGAGAGGAGTTCATTTAGGATATTTGGATCAAAGAAGATCCTTAAAAAGGTTGAAATATGAAAATGTTATGGGGTTTGGATCAAACGGTAGGCCAAACTTGCCAAAACATGACCAACCAACATGCCCTAAAATGCCATTTTGGTGTTTTCTTGAATTCCAAGGTGCCATGATGAATGTTTCAACCCCAAACGATTATGTATTGATATAAAAAAAGCCTTGATGCTTTGTAGGATGATTATAGGTAATTCTTGTGGATGAAACCAATGATTTCAAGTTGATAATTCAAAGGTTCAAACAATGAACTTTCACTTGTGTTATGGATGATTGAAGTGGATGAAATGAAGCATGGAATGAGTTTGAATTGGATGTTGATGGAGCAATGGATGATGAAGTGATCAAGTGGAATGGCAAAGAATAGAAGCAAATGGGGGCATAATTAGGACTTCTTGGACCAAAGGTTCATCAAAGGCCAAGGTTAAACAAATTAGGGTTTAGGTGCATGAGGTGTCTGGAAGTAGCTCACAAGGTTGATGTATAGTCAAAGTTTGGATATTAGGGTTCCTCAAGAGAAATGCCAAGACACAGAGCCAAATTATAACTTGTATAAACCACAAAGAAGCATGGGATTTGGGTTGAGACCCATGGATGACCAGATGAATAAGCAAGGCTTCCAATCAAGGCTTGCCACCCAATTAGGGTTTAGGAGGTGAATGGAATCACTTGTGTAGTCCCACAAGGTAAAATAATGCTTGAAGATGAATGTTAGGGTTTAAGGTGGATTAGGCACATCCGAACATGATCAAGAGGTCTATGTGCTTCTCAGATATGAACACCATGCCTTGAATTTATGTGTCATGTTCTCTTTTTATTATTGTAAATGCAAATGAGATGATGGATCTTGGATGTATGCTTATGCAATAGGGTCATAAAAGTTGATATGGAGGTAGAGTGAATTTAGGGGTATGACATGACCAAGTGCTTAGATATGTCCAACAAAATAATTTGGGAGGGCAAAATAACATAGCAAATGTGGTCGAACAAATTTTGGCCCAGAATTGCCTCAATTAGCAATTCCACAAACCCAATTTTATATCTCCCTTAACAGAGTATGTTTGACAAACGAATTTACCTAAGGGATGGAAAGTCTAAAAGTTTACCAAGTTCATTGGAGACACCAATGAGTCAACAGTAGAACATGTTGCCTGATACCAGACTGAGGCGGGCGACATAATAAATAATGAGAATTGAAGATGAAATACTTCCCTAATTCTGTGACGAAGAATGCCTTCACTTAGTTCACAATCCTCCCTCTATACTCTGTCCAATCATGGAGTCATTTGGAGAGACTACTCCTTGAACAATTTTATATGGGACAGTTGAAAATCAGTTTGAAGGAGGTAGCGAGTGTTAGGCGAAAAGTCCATGAGTCGATAGACGACTATTTGAATAGGTTTATACTTCTCAAGGCAAGGTGTTTCACATAGGTGCCTAAGCATGAGTTAGTCTATATGGTCGTTGGTGGGATATACTATTCAATTAAGAATAAGCTAAAAACTCAATACCTTTGGGACATTACACAATTGACATATAGGGTTTGCCAAGTCGAACGCCTGAAAGCTGAAAATGACAGGACAAGTTAGTATCACAAAAAGGAAAAAAATAGATAATTATGTCTCTGATATAGGCGATGAATGTTCGAAAGAGGGCGAGGTCAATGTGGCTGAACATAAGCCCGAACCCCCTTATGTTTGTAAATTGTTAAAACCATAAAACAGGAAAAATCAGGTCGAAACTAGCAAAAATGAGAAATTCGCCACTAGAGCTTACACTTTTGATATTATAAAATGTCACAAGATATTTGATTTGTTGGTCACAGATGGTCAAATTATAGTACCTACTGGCCTAAAAATTACTCCTTTAGAACAAAGGAGTAAGATAGGTTTTCGTAAGTACCATAATTTCCTAGGTCATAAAACTTCTCAATGTGTGCTTTTTAGGGATTTGGTTCAGAAAGCTCTGAAAGATGGAAGGTTGCAATTTGGCGAAAAGCCAAAGTCATCGATTAAAGTGGATTCAGATCCCATACAGATAGAAGATGCTCACTATGATGAGTCTGTGGAGATCTTGATGGTTGAAGATGCTGAGGGATCCAACATGGGAGTTAACAGGGGTGAACAGATCTCCACTGTCGTTGATTCTGACATGAAAACAGTTTATTCCCAGTTTGAAGCGGGATTGGTTGATTTCCTTGAGCGTTGCAGGCTCAACGATTCTAAGACCATGCTTTGACCATACTACAATGCCATATTTGATGAAGAAGCAACAAAGAAGCTAGAGGGAACAAGGAGGTTCTACCCCAAAAGAGGACGGGGTGGAAGTCAAGCTCCTAGGTGTGCCCCTAACAATAGGGGCATACGTCATAGAAACGAAGAGTACATGAGGCAGTTTCAACAGTCTCAGCATAAAACTTTCTGACCGTTAGCAAGTGCACCTAAGGAAAAATGGGTGAAACCTACAAATCAAAGAGGGGAGAATCACCCTAAATGGAAGGAGGTCGATCCCAAAATGGGGATTCCAAGTCACAAAGGGAAGAAAGAGTCGAAGGGGAAATTTTATGTCCCTCCGACCTACAAGGGTAACTATCCCATGACGTGTACCCAATAGAGGTGTCATCAAAGGAAAAAGAAGGCTGAAAAGGAATCCTTCACAACTGAGCGCGATGCCTCAGTGGCAAATCGCAATGTAGTTGTATCAAAGGATCATAAGAAGCCTTGCCCAAAGAGACTCATTAAGAAGGACCAACTAACAATTGTTCCAAAGATAACTTCAAAAGAGGCCCACATGGGCAAGGGGTCACCAAGGGTGAGGGAGAAAACGCCAGAATATTCTCCACAGACTAAGGACAAAACTCCAGAGTATACTCCCCATCTTGAAGAGGAGGAGCCCCAGTATACTCCCCATTCGGAGGATAAAGAACCGGAGTACACCCCCCAATCTGATGATAAAATGGTCGAAGACAAATTTTACGTCAAGTCTGAGGATGAATTACAAATTAACTATGACATTGTCTCAGTGCTACTAGTTGAATACGACAGTGTGTCTGAAGTATTAGAAGTCAAAGATACCTCTTTCCAAGACATGGCTGCTAACCAGAAGAATATGTGCTACTGCATTATGAATAATGGTGTGGTCGAGGAACATCAAGTTGTGTTCGAAAGGCCTGACCCAGGTATGATGTACCACCTAAAACCCCTATTTATTATGACACAAAACCTAGACACTCTAAGACCTTCAATGAGAGTGTTTGTTTTACGATGTAGGTTTGAGCTCCTTATATAGCAACTTAACTCTGGGCTTTTCTCCTTGGATAACATCATTGAATTCGTCAAGAATTCATACAGAATCTGTTGGGTATTTGTTTTTCTCCTTGAATATCTCCAACAAGATATGATTTGTTTTTAATTCAAATTCAAATTTAAATCTTCATTTAAATTCGAATTAAACTCCATACAACTGTCAAACATATCATCTAATCATATTGTTAAATCAATAAAAATAAAATCTTTAATAAATTTTCTGCAGAAAACACTCTAAAACGCAGCATTTTGGCGCCTATTACACAAGGCCCAGATGTCGTACCGACATGCTGGAGCATCGTGGCCAGCATGTGTCCTTTCTGCATCTTCATACAACTTTATCAAGCTAGACCAATCTTGAACACTTTGACACTTTTCCAAGTTGTTGTTTTGCAAAAATGCAACCAATCCAAAGTGTCAATCCAATAGGAACAACAATCTCCCCTTATGAAAAGTTATGGCAAAAAAACTATTCAAGATACAAAAGCACTTCTTCAATCCGAGCAAGTGACAGCTAGTCGTTTACTGTTATGAAATTGGTATGGGCTTGTCATCTTGTACTTATTTGGTCCCTTAGCTTGCAGCAATTAAATTATGTGTTACACTTCATTAATAGAACCCAATTGTTAGTTACCTCAAATATTTACCAAAATCATTTAAAAATTAAGTAATTCTCGATTCAATATCGAGCCCCATTTTTCAAATACCTTTGTAAGTCGATTTCGTTTAAGCATCACCATCAATCTCACACAACTTACTCTTGGGCTTTCTTACAATGAGACCTATTCGATTAGTTAATCGAGTAGATGATTGATTCACTAAATATAATCCAATTTATTCGCAAACACAAATTCAAACCTCGACCCAACATCGAGTATTTTTATTCAAATTAAATTAAAATACCTAATTATAATTAAAACACCATTTAGAAATGAAAAGGGAGATGGTTTTGAGCCTTCAACTCCTCTCCTCGATTGTTTGAATACGAGTTCTTTTACTTGGTTAGTCAAACAATTGTCATTTCACTAAAAAATTCTAAACTCAATTAAATTAAATCATTTTCATAATAACCTAAATGAAAAGGGAGATGGTCTTGAGCCTTCGATTCCTCTCCTCAAATACTTGGATATGAGTTGTCTTACTCAGCTATTCGAGTAGTTGTCGTTTATCCAAAATACACCAACCATACACAAACTTATTTTCATAATTAATTAAAGATGATAAAGAAAGTGGTCTAGAGACTTCTATTCCCTTTCCCAAATATTAGGATACGAGTTGCCTTACTCGACTATCTGAGTATTCGTCATCCATTCAAAACACCTTAACCATTATCAAATCCTTTTACAATAAAGGATGAAATGGGAGATGGTCTCGAGCCTTCTATTTCTTCTCGTTGACTATTTGGATACTGTAAGACCCTAATTTTGGCCCTGAGATCCCTCATGGCATCATAACATTGCATTTGCAAAGCCTCAAGGATCATGAGCATCTTGACTTCTTCCCTTTGGGTGGGACCCCTATCACCAAGCATACTTGAATTGTATATTATTGCTTTTCTCATTTTTATTCACTAACCAAAAGCACAAAAATATGTCACTAACATTTCTTGTTTGTAGCTTGAGCAATCACAGGGTCAAAAGCTTCTAGGAGATCCTTTGTGCAATGATATGGCCAAGAGAAGATGAAGGCAAGCATGGAAATGGTTCCCAAAGCTCTCATCCATCAAATATGCCTCCCTAGTATCTCAATTCATCATTTTGATCAAAGCAAGTCAAAGGGTTTGAGGTTTGTCTCTCAAGGAAACCCTAATTCATCTGTTCATCAACTGTGCCTTGCTCATGAAGCAACCTCATCCCATGGTCAAATACAATCAAGGGAAGTTCTCTAATTCATCATTTCATGCATATTTGAACTTATTTGAGTGTCCTTAATCATCAATTCATCAAGGCATGAGTTGTGGACTTGAAAAGTTGATCAGTCAATTCATCAAACTATTTTAAAATGCACTGAGACCTAACTTTTTATGTGTTGATCAAATCGAGATGACCCCAAGAGAAACAATGTTCTTAAGAACCATATTAACAACTTTCATGTTCATCAAAATTTTATTTGAAGCTTGGAAGGTCATCTCCCATTCCAAGACATTATAGGTCATTTTGACTGAAACCCTAATTTTGGGTCAACTTCCCAAGAACATAACTCATTCATTTTTTATGATTTTGGGGTGGAACCAAATGAATTGGAAAGCTTATTGTGTCTAATTAAAATTTTATGTTGAGCAAAATTTCAAAATCTCAAAAGAAATACATGTGATAATGCAAAACATTATAAGTCACTTTGGGCCAAATGCATTGAAATGGAAAAAAGTCCAACTTCAAGTGCCCATAACTTCTTCATTAAAAATCCAAATGATGCAAAATTTAAGTCCAAATTGATTTTATTGAAGATATCTACAACTTTCATGTTGAAGGTTTTATCATTTGGAGCTTACATCATTAAGACAGAAGGGCTTGAACATTGGCCAAAATTGGAAACTTCACTTTTGCATGTTTTGCACCCTATACTTTAAACTCAAAATTCACTAATTTCCAAGGTCCAATTGAAATTTTGATAAACATATCATTTGTTCCTTATGCAATAAGTTTTCTAACCATTACTCATGAGGTAGTATTTGGAGTTTGGAAGCACCATTTTCGAAGACATGAAGATTAAGTGCATTTTGTGAAATTCAATTCAAATTGCCATGCATGAGCTGTTTATACTTAATGTACACGTCCATTTGCAATTCACATGAACTCAGCAGCTTGTTTCAGTCTTCATTGGGCCTTCCACATGATCACACAAGCCCATGCAATGAGAAATCCATTTGCCATGCACACGAGTAAACTCATGCACTCAGCCATTTCCAGCTATAAATACATGTGCTATGCTTCATAATTCTCCAACCTAAGGGCGCCTGAAATGCTACAAGAGTGAATCCCTAACCATACCAAAGGAACTAAGTTCATTTTTCTTCAAAAATTCAGATCTGAAATTCAATTGCATTTGGTTGAATTTTCAGATCTAAAGTTCCTAAACCTTCATCATCTGATCCATTGAAGTTCTGTTTTGCAAAAGGAACCAAGGAAAGAGACTCAAAGCTTCACAATCCAAAGGTTTTGATCAACTGTTTTTTGCTTCGAATCTCCTATTTCTTTGATCTATTGGACTTGATATTGTGTTGTCTGAAGTCCTCTATATAGAGGCATCATTGTTGTATGCTTAATTTTTGAAATCGAGCAAGTTCATGATGAACACCATCAAGCTTCCATCTCTGATTTCTCTCTTAATAGGAAATAGAGTGAAAGTGAGTGGTATAGAAGTGATGTGCATCACTTCACCTTTCGAACGGTGCCTGGATCATCCATTTTAGTGAGCATTTCAACCTCTGTGTTTTTTGGCCTTCGTCGGAGCTCACCGGAGAAGACGGTGGCGTTGGCCACCGTCTCATTGCCAGATTCAATGTGAGCCATTGATCTCAATCTCTAGATCTAATCTCCACGCTTGGATGATATGACTTATTTTAATTCAGTGTGTGGTTGCATTGACTTGAGCCTTTGGTACGCGCGCGCTTCATGACCATCAAATTGGACACGTCAATTAATGAGGTTCCATCCAAGCGCTGTGGTTTTTTCTGATTTTTATAATTTCCATTTTATTTCTTTTATTTCATTTAACTTCAAAAATTCATAACTCTTTCATTTTAATTCCAAAAAATATGGGACCAATTGCATTATTTCTCTTTTTAATTCTAGATTTTAAAAAGGATTTTTAATATTTTTTATTTTATCATTTGATATTTTTTGTGAATTTTCTCTTTTCTGGTTATTTTTAATTCATTTTAAATAGTTTTTGATATTCAAAAAATACAAAAATATTTTCTCAACTTATTTGAATGATGATGGATCTATGAAAAATATTCTCATCAATTTTTTAATTGATTTGAGATTTATTTGAGATTTTAGTTCAATTAGGTTATTTTTATTCATTTTTAATTGATTAAAAATAGTTTCTGGCTTTTAAAAATGCTGAAATTTTTGGTCAAACTTTGTTTGACCTTGTTGAACTTGGGATAATTCACTTGGACTTTCCAAAGTTGATTTGAAGTGATTTTGAAGTTTAACCTTTCTTTAATATTTTAATTCAAGTTTATTTTCAAATATTAAAAATGCCAAAAATACTTTGATTATTTCTTGACTTGCAATCTTCATCCCACTTCTGTTTTTTGATTGTTTGACCATGATCCTCAATGTCTTTGGTCAACTCTTAATAGATTGGTACATTCCATTTCATTCCATGCACTTTAATTCTTCATCTCCATTATCCATCTTCATCATCTTCTTCTTCTTTTCTCTTGGATCAATGAGTTACAGGTTGATAAGTTAGCATTGATTAGGGAGGTTTAATCTTCCTTGATTCAAATCTAATTCATCTTGATCAATTGATCAAGTGAATGGCTTTGCATCAAGGATAGATTGCTTCCTAAATCATGCAAAGAACTTAAACCAATACAAGATCATTTCTCTTCTTCTTTTTGGCATGGTGTAAGACCCCAATTTTGTCCCTAAGATCCCTCATGGCATCATAACATTGCACTTGCATTGCCTCAAGGATCATTAGCATCTTGGTTCCCTTTGCCTTTGGGTAGAACCTCTTGTGAGTGGTTTGAGATCACCAAGCATGTTTGAATTGTGTATCATTGCTTTCCTTATTTTATTTACTAACCAAAAGCACAAAAATATGTCACTAACCTCTTTTGTTTGTAGCTAGAGCAATCACCAGGCCAAAGCTTCAAGGAGATCCCTCATGCAAAGATATGGTCAAGAGAAGATGAAAGCAAGTATGATAATGGTTCTCAAAGCTCTCATCCATCAAATATGCCTCCCTAGCATCTAAATTCATCATTTTGATCAAAGCAAGTCAAAGGGTTTGAGGTTTGTGCCCAAAGGAAACTCTAATTCATCTGTGCACCACAATGCCTTGCTCTTGAAGCAACCTCAGCCCATGATCAAATACAATCAAGGGAAGTTTTTTAATTCATTGTTTCATGCATATTTCAACTTATTTGAGTGTCCTCAATCATCAATTCATCAAGATATGAGTCATGGACTTGAGGAGTTGATCAGTCAATTCATCTGACTATTTTGAAATACACTGAGACCTAACTTTTTATGTGTTAGTCAAATGGAGATGATTCCAAAATCAAAATTGTTCTTAAGGACAATATGAACAACTTTCATGTTCATCAAAAATTGATTTGAAACTTGGAAGGCCATCTCCCATTCCAATACATTATAGGTCATTTTGACTAAAACCCTAATTTTGGGTCAACTTCCCAAGGACACAACTCATTCATTTTTTATGATTTTGAGGTGGGATCAAATGAATTGGAAAGCTTAAGATGTCTACTTTAAATGTTATGCTGAACAAAATTTCAAAATCTCAAAGGAAATACATGTGATAATGCAAGACATTATAGGTCCTTTTTAACCAAAGGCATTAAAAGGCAAAAATGTCCAACTTCAAGTGCCCATAACTCTCTCATGAAAAATCCAAATGATCCAAAATGTAAGTCCATTTTGATTGTCTTGGAAATATCTACAACTTTTGTGTTGGAGGTTTTTCCATTGGAGGCTTGTATCATCAACACAGAGGGGCTTGAAAACTGGCTAAATTTAGAAACCTTGCTTTGACATGTCATACACCTTGCACTTTAAACTCAAATTTCATAAATTTCCACACTTCAAATGGGTTTTTGTCCAACATAACAATTGTTCCTTACATCAAGACCTTTCCAACCATTACTCACATGATCATGTTTGGATTTGGCAAATGGCATTTTCGAAGAAGGGAATATTTTGGTGCATTTATGGAAACTTGATTCAAACTTCATGCATAATCCAATTACATCATATCTCCATGTCCAAAACCAATATGCTGATGTTAAGCTTTCCAAATAAATTAGATTTGGGCCCTCCATGCCCTGTACAGGCCCATGCATGGAGGCCCTCTTCATTCATGCACATGAAATTTTCATGCATTGCCTTTGCCAATTGCTATATATAGAGTTGTTCAGTCTCACTCTTCCTCAACCTAATGGCGCCAGAAATGTTGCACAACTGAAACCATAGCCAATACCAAAGAAGTTATCTCACTTTCTTTCAAATTTTTCAGATCCAAAATTCAACTACATCTGGTTGAATCCTTGGATCTAAAGCTTCTAAACCTTCATCCTTCAACTCATTGATCTTCTGTTTTGGCAAAGAAAGAAAGGAATCGAGCTCAAGTTTCCTGAAATCAAGCTTACTCTTCAACTGGTATTTTCTTCGAATCTCATCATCCATTGACCTATTTGCTTGGATCTTGTGTTGGCTGAAGTCCTCTCAATAGAGGCATCATGATTATGCATTTAATTTTTGTAATCCATTGAGTTCATGATGAACATCACAGAACTTCCATCTCTGATTTCTCTCAATATAGAGATCTAGAGTGGAATTGAGTGGCACAGGGATGCTGTACATCATCCCAGCTTTCTAAAGATGTATGGATCGTGCATTTTGGTTGCCTTTTGGATCTCTGCAATTTTGGCCGGAAAATCCAAGCTTACCGGAGAAGAAGGTGGCTCCGGTGGCCGTCCCATTGCCAGATGCATTGTGGACCCTTGGATTCATTTTTCAGATTTGATCTTGGCCTTTGATTGTATTGACTTATTTTAATGTTGTGTGTTACGCATTAACCTGGACTCATGGTGAGCGCGCGCCTCTGTACCATTTGATGTGCCACGTCAATTAATGAAACACATCCAACGATCCCTGTTTTTCCATATTATTTCAATTTCTGATTTTATTTTGTTTATTCCCTTTTATTTCAAAAATCAATATCTTCTTCATTTTTAATCCAAAAATTATGGGACCAATTGCATTAGTCTCCAAATAAATTCTAGTTTCTAATTCTGATTTTTAATATTTTTTATTTTGTCATTTGATATTTTTTGTGAATTTTCTCTTTTCTGGTTATTTTTAATTCATTTTAAATAGTTTTTGATATTCAAAAAATACAAAAATATTTTCCTAACCTATTTGAATGATGATGGATCTATGAAAAATATTCTCATCAATTTTTAAATTAATTTGAGATTTATTTGAGATTTTAGTTCAATTAGGTTATTTTTATTCATTTTTAATTAATTAAAAATAGTTTCTGACTTTTAAAAATGCTAAAAAACTTTGTCAAACTTAGTTTGACCTTGTTGAACTTGGGATAAATTACTCTGACCTTTCAATGTTGATTTGACGTGATTTTGAAGTTTGACCTTTCTTTTATTTTTAATTCAAGTTTATTTTAATATTGAAAATACCAAAAATATTATGCTTATTGTTTGATCTCCAATCTTCATCTCACTTCTAATTTCTTATTGTTTGACTTTGACTTTCAATGTCATTTGGTCAATACATATAGATTGGTACATCTTATTTCACTTTATGATTTTTGATCTTTCCATTTCTATTATCCATTCTCCTTCTTCTTCTTCTTCTTCTTTCTTTTTGATCAATGAGTTGAAGGTTGATAAGTTAGCATTGATTAGGGAGATTTAATCTTCCTTGATTCAAATCTAATTCATCTTGATCAATTGATCAAGTGAATGGTTTTGCATTAAGGATAGGTTGTTTTCTAAATCATGCAAAAGGCTTAAACCAGTACAAGATCAATCCTCTTTTCCCTTTTTGGCATGGCAAGTTGTTGGAACTTGGTTCACTAATCAAGACTTCTAACTTGTGTTGTTGCCTACATTATTATTGACCGGCCTCAGATAGTTGTGACTTCTACATAAGTCCAATTATGATTGCTTAACATAGCGCTAAATTTGCCTTATGGCACACTAACTACTAACACTAACTATTGACAATTAACATTTACTTTTTGCTCTTTACTTTTATGCAATTTACTATTCTTGCACATATTATCCATTTGCTTTTCTCTTTGCTCACTTGAGCACATGTTTATGTTAATGCCATTTGCCTTTTGCTCACTTGAGCACATAATTGTGTATATATTATTATGCTTGTGTTTATTTTGATTGTTGTGAACCAAATGCAAAGAAATGGACTTAGATCTTAGGACTTTCCCTATGCAAAGAATGGAGAATTGGACTTAGATTCTAGGACTTTCCTTATGCAAAATTGGAGTAAATGGACTTTAATGATGAAGATGGATTAGAGGGACCAAATCTCTAAACTCACTCTTGTCCATCCTTGGTTTACTTCATGAAACTTTTGATGTGTGTGCTTTTGTGCTAGGGAATTCTATGAGAACTCAAGTTGGAGGACCATTGCCATGTTCATCCAAAGTGAAAGATACAAGATACATTGAGGGATCTCTTAAGAGGCTTGTTTGATGATTGCTTATGCTTTGTGTGATTGCTTATTCCAAAGGATAGGGGCTACTTGGATCATCTATATGATCTCAAGAGAGAGACTCCATTGTGGTTTTGTTTCTTTACCCCTCATCTTTTTCCTTTACTTAGGATTGTAGCCCTTCTTCTTCTTCTCTCCACTCTAACCCAAGCCAAAACTTTTTGTGCAAACATTTAACACTTGTTTTCAACATTAGAAACCTAAGCCTTGTGCTTTTGATTTTCAAACTTTCTTTTCATAACACTTATTTTGAATTGAATCTTTAAGTCAACTTTGACCATTTTGTATATACTTCTAATTGGTAAATATAACCCATTTAAGTGTCTTTTGTGGTTCCAAT
Source organism: Lathyrus oleraceus (assembly GCF_024323335.1). Lineage (NCBI taxonomy): Eukaryota > Viridiplantae > Streptophyta > Magnoliopsida > Fabales > Fabaceae > Lathyrus > Lathyrus oleraceus. The sequence continues at coordinate 381,703,911 of NC_066580.1, read as the reverse complement.
GGCCACTTCCTTAATCAAATTTTTCATAACCTTTAGCTATTAGGTTTGAGTTATCCTTGTGGTAGATGTAATACTCACCTATATCCTTAGTGATGGACAATGAGTCTTCCATGCTTATTATATGGTTAACCCCTTACTAGCATGTTGAAGCTATACTCACATGGTGGATTTGTGGTTTGGTTGAGTTTTCTCCCTTTGATAACAAAAGACCTTAAGGCTTTTGGACCAAATCAATTCACCAACTCATTTTGAGATTTTTACCCCAAACTACGAGGTTTTGATCCTAATCTTTTTTAAGATGGTACGTAGGCAATGGGTTTATCCATCCAAACGCAAAATGTAAATAACTTGTACATTCTCTTCTCATCTCTTCAATCATGTTTGCACAAACAAAAATTTCACAAAAAACAACAACCTTCACAGCAAGTATGAAAATGGCTCCCTAGGAGTACCTAGGATGTTTTGGGTGCCTAACACCTTCCCATTGCATAACCAACCCCCTTACCCAGATCTCTGTTTCTTTTACTAGTTTTTTGTTAAAACTATTAGGTTTTTGTTCGCTTTCTAACCATTCCTTTGGATAAATAGAAGTGCGGTGGCGACTCAACTTGTATGATTTACCTTGGATTTAGTCAATATCTCTAATGGTAACGAATACCCCGCTACAGAAAAGTGGCGACTTCACTGGGGAGTAACTTTGCCTAGTGGGTTTTGCCTACTTTTCATATTTGTTGTATTGTTGTGTATATTGTCTTGTGACATATTTTTGTGCAATTTGGGATTACTGTATTGTATGTAATGATTGAATTGCTTGAATATTAATTCCTTGTATGCTTGGTGATCGTTGTGAGATGAGTTCTATACCCGGACTCGAGTGCACTTAGGATATGAGAATGGCGTAGTCTTGTTGACTTGTATGGAGTTATTCCTTAACAAGTTGACTTGTAAGTCCATTCACTTGGTGGAGGTCATGTTTGGATCAATAATGTCACACAAGTAAGTTGTGGTTAGACATTACTCCTTCCAATATAGACCTTAGAAGCCAAGGACCTTAGTTTACCAAGCCCATCTTGGCCTATTTCTTAGAATGTAGTGTGAAAGTCGTTCAAATGTAAGATTTGATACGATTGTTACGCGATACTACGCTCATAAGAGTCTCTCTTGAGAATATTTTTGGAATACGAGTAGTCGTTTCTCCGATAATATTCGAAAGATGGGATGATGACTATGGGAACCTCTTGTAGAACATGTTTGGCAGGTTTAAACCCTAGTACACTCCCTTTGGGTGGTTCTTAACCGAGAATCCATGCTCGTGACTCGCAACAAACCCTTGATTCGTGGTTGATCCGTTCATGTATCCTTAATATCAATGGAACTTGGGTGTTGATAAGGTGAAAACCATAATCCACCAAAATGGTTGATTGATATTAAGGATAATATGATCCATCCAATGACCTTTAATTGGTGTGCTTTGCTTGATCCTTGAGTGTGATTGTTGCATTCATGCATTCATGCACCAATTTGCATCCATATCATCAATAATAAAGAAATTTTTCAAGGAACTTAAGGGGGTTTATTTGCAAATTTTCAGACATGGAAAGACAAAGAAGGAATACAAAGAAGTACAGTTTCAGACAACCAGATTTGAAAGAGTTAAGGAATCTGACATCCTATGTATTAGATCCTTTGGGTTTCAAGGCTCGTTTTGGGAAGCTTCTTCCTCTTCTGACTACTCAGGTGAACGAAGGATTAATGAGCGTGTTGGTGCAGTTTTATGATCCCTTGTACCGTTGCTTCACTTTTCCGGATTTTTAGCTTTTACCCACGCTTGAGGAGTATGCCTATCTTGTGGGTATACCAATTCTAGACCAGTTGCCGTTCAGTGGCTTGGAGAGTGTTCCTACTTCTCAAAAGATAGCAGACATGTTGCACATAGATGAATCTCTGGTTGGTGCTCATATGACTACCAAAGGTGGAATTCAAGGTCTCCCTTCTGAGTTCCTCATCGCTCAAGCTACTGTATATGGGAAGGCCATGAGTGAGGATGCCTTTGAAGCCATATTTGTACTTCTCATTTATGGATTAGTGTTATTCCCCAACATCGACAAGTTTGTGAATGTGAACGCTATTAGGATCTTCTCTACTCTTAATCCCGTTCCGACTCTGTTGGGTGATACCTGTTTCTCTTTGCATATGAGGAATGCAAAGGGTGGTGGTGCCATTGTCTGCTGTTTGCCTCTGTTGTATAAGTGGTTTATTTCTCACTTACCGCAGACGGTCGCCTTCAAGGAGAACAATGGATGTCTACGGTGGTCCACGAGACTTATGTCTCTCACTAATGATGATATCTCTTGGTACAACCGTGTGTATGATGGTGTGCAGATTATCGACTCTTGTGGCGAATTCTCCAATGTACCTCTTCTTGGTACATGTGGTGGGATTAACTACAACCCTGTTTTGGCGCATCGTCAACTTGGGTTCCCCCTAAAGGATAAACCTAATAACATTCTGTTAGAAGGTGTGTTCTTCCAGGAGGGTAAAGATCCCCAAGGCTTGAAGGGCAGAATGGTCTACGCTTGGCGCAAGATTCATAGGAAAGGAAGGAAGGAGTTGGGTCCTAAGAACTGTGTTGCAACGGAGCCGTACACCACTTGGGTTAGGAAGAGAGCGTCTGAGTATCTCATGCCTTACAAATATCCAAGACCTACACCTTTGGTTATGGTTGGGCCTTCAACCCTCCCTAACCAAGGAGTAGAGGAGTTGAGAGACGAAGACCGATCACGTGCTTGGATCCGTGAAAGGGAGGAGTTGCTTCAGCAGATCAAGGAGAATGACGCTTTGATAGAGTTCCTCGAACATCAGGTTATTGATGATCCTGATGATGCATGGACTTCTCTCCTTCCTCAGTCTTCCAAGTTTTGGAAGAGGAAGTATGACCGACTCACCAAGGAGAAGGCAAATATGGAGGCAGCCTACGAGAGAGAGGTGAAGAGGCTTCGTGCATCTTATCTTCCTGTGTCCAGAGCTTTGGATGACTGTTTCTAGGGATCCATAGGATGATTATTCCTTTTCTCTTGTATATGGTTAACAATGATGTACTTCTTTTACCCGATATTATTTGATGAGATATTTCCATATGTGATAAATGTTTAATATTCCCAAAATTTGCAAATAGCACCCTAAAAGTTCCTTTGAAAATAAAAGAAAAATCATATGCACAAGCATTGCATGCATCATGTGCATAAGCAGGTTTTGTTTCCGGCTTCTTGCCCTGTGGTCTAATGTTGTGTTCTTCATTTATTTTGAAGACAAGTTGACTCACTGGTACTACACCAGAGCCAACATTTCAAGACTGATGGATCATCTGGAACAAGAGAACCGCGAGCTGAAAGAGGAAGTGGCCAGATTAAGTGCCTTGATGGAGTCATTCATGGCTGCTCAGAGCCAGTCTTCTCCGACACCTTTAACTCCTCCCCAGAGGACAGTCATCTCTGAGATTGTCTCCTCGACTGTGCCTGCAGCCAGTGCACACTTTGCTCCAACGGCCATGCCAGCCGGATTCTCGTGGGGGATGCCTCCCAATTTCATGCCCGAGGGTCCTGCTCCCACCTTTGCTTCTATGTTGGCATCTAGCCCGGTCCTTGCTGTTCCTCCTCCTGTCGTGCATACTTTGCCCAGGGTAGACGAAACCATCTATCATTCTGAGCCATCTGAGGGCCCAGATGTCTATGAGAAGATGGACGCTATGAATGATCAATTTCTTGAGCTTCGCAAGGAATTGAAAACTCTCAGAGGAAAGGATCTTTTCGGCAAGTCTGTTGCCGAACTCTGCTTGGTTCCTAATTTGAAGATCCATGTGAAATTCAAGGTCCCTGACTTTGAAAAATATAAGGGAAATACTTGTTCTCTCAGCTACCTGGTCATGTATGACAGAAAGATGTCAACTCAGACCGACAATGACCAATTGCTCATCCACTACTTTCAGGACAGTCTGTCTGGTGCCGCTCTACATTGGTACATGGGTTTAAACAGTGCAAACATCCGATCCTTCAACGATCTTGGCGAGGCCTTCGTCAAGCAGTATAAGTACAATGTGGATATGGCTCCCGATAGGGATCAATTGAGGGCCACGTCCCAGAAGGACAAGGAAACATTCAAAGAGTACGCCCAGAGGTGGCGAGAGTTAGCAGCACAGATCGTGCCTCCGCTAGAAGAGAAAGAGATGACTAAGATCTTTCTGAAGATCTTAAGTTCTTTTTATTATGAGCGGATGATTGCTAGCGCTCCTTCTGACTTCACTGAGATGGTGAATATGGGGATGCGTCTAGAAGAAGGGGTTAGAGAAGGACGTCTGACCAGAGAAGAATGCTATTCTGCCAAACGATATGGGGCGTTTGCGAAGAAGAAAGTTGGAGAGGCACATGCTGTGATATCCCATGTGAAACCAAGAAGATCCTCTGTGAGGAGGAAGACTGTGTGTCCCGTCAGTAACCAGCACCAGGTGGCTCATATAGCACCTGTTTTCAGAGACAATCAGCAGTACCAGCAACATAACAACAATCAGCAACCACATCCGCAATATCAGCATCAACAGCACCGACCGCAACAGCAGGCCTTTCAGCCTCGAAACAGTAATCAAACCAGCACGAGTTACGAGAGGAAAAGGGTCACCTTCGATCCTATTCCAATGACGTATGCAGAATTATATCCCTCTTTGATAGAGAGAAAGTTGATTACTCCAAGAGACCCACCGGTTATACCTACTAACCCCCAGTGGTGGTATAAGCCCGAGTTACACTGTGTTTACCATTCTGGTGCTCCCGGCCACGACGTGGAAAATTGTTACCCTTTGAAGACCAAGGTTCAAGACCTTGTGAGGTGTGGCATTCTGTGTTTCGAGGACGTATGTCCTAATGTGAAGAAGAACCCATTGCCCGAGCATGGGAAATCTGTCAACATGGTCCATGGCTGCCCTGGCAAGTACAAAGTCAAATATGTCAGTCATATTCGACAATCTCTGGTCGAGATGCATTGTTTGCTATGTGAGTATAGTCATTATGAGCATGACCACGATAGATGCCGAGTCTGTTCTGTCAATCAAAGAGGTTGTCGCCAGGTGCGCAAAGATGTTCAAGAAATGCTCGATGAAGGAGTTATTGAGATCCTTCAAAACAGAAATGTTGACGAAGATGCTGACGAGGTCAACGTAATTTCTCCAATATTCCGGATCCCCGAACCTGTTATCATCAAGTATGATGGTAGCAAGCAAAAGGTTTCTCCCGTATTAACCATCAAGCCAGCCGGACCAGTGCCGTACTCTTCTGAAAAAGTAATTCCTTATCGCTACCATGCTGTTGCGGTAGAAAATGGGAAAGAAGTGTCCTTACCATCTTCCTCTATTGTTAACATTGCAGATGTTAGTGGTTTGACCCGCATCGGTCGTGTGTTTTCAGCACCTCCAAAGCCCTAAGCTAATGCTGATTCTGTTGAACGCCCGATTGGGAATGCAGTGAGCACTCCTAATCCGGCACCTGTTGTTAAGACCTCCTCTACATTGATAACTCCTGCTTCTGTTGGCCCAAGCAGCAATACGAAAGAAGACTGTGATGAGATGTTGAGGCTCATCAAGAGAAGCGAGTACAATGTTGTAGACCAGCTTCTATAAACGCCATCCAAAATCTCGGTGTTGTCATTACTTTTGAATTCAGAACCACACCGAGAGGCTCTGCAGAAGGTTTTGGATGTGGCATATGTAGATCACGATGTCACGATAGAACAATTCGATAGCATTGTTGCAAACATTACTGCTTGTAACAACCTGAGTTTCTGTGACTCTGATCTCCCCGAGGAGGGAAGAGACCACAACTTGGCATTGTATATATCTATGAACTGCAAAGACGACGCCATGTCCAATGTGCTGGTGGACACTGGGTCATCATTAAACGTATTGCCAAAAACCACTCTTTCGAAACTGTCATATCAAGGGCCTCCCATGAGGCAGAGTGGAATAGTTGTGAACGCTTTCGATGGGTCTCGCAAAACGGTGATTGGGGAAGTTGACCTCCCAGTCAAGATCGGACCGAGTGATTTCCAGATTACCTTCCAGGTTATGGACATTCACCCATCGTATAGCTGTCTCTTAGGTAGACCATGGATTCACGAGGCAGGCGTCGTGACATCCACCCTACACCAAAAACTGAAATTTGTGAAGAACAAGAAGCTGGTGGTGGTAGGGGGAGAAAAGGCTCTCCTGGTTAGCCATTTGTCTTCCTTCTCATACATAGATGTTAAGGATGAAGTTGGAACTCCTTTCCAAGCTTTATCTATTGCTGAGCCTATTGAGAAGAGAGCTCCTTCATTTGCTTCCTATAAAGATGCAAAGTTGGCCATTGAGTGTGGTGCAACTGCTGGTTTAGGGAAGATGATTGACCTAGAAGACAACAAGTCTCGGGCTGGCATAGGTTATTCGTCTGGGGTTTTCAACACACAAGGGATGTTCAAGAGTGGAGGTTTCATCCATACTGGTCAAGGCGAGGAGGCTGCTGCCATCTTGGAAGAAGACGAAGAGGATTCTGGCAACTTCATCATCCCTGGGGGAATCTGCAATAATTGGGTCGCTGTGGATATTCCAACAGTTATCCATAAGTCAAAGTAATGTTCATTGTGTTTAAAAACCCTCCTCCCATGCCAAAAGGAGGAGTGATGACATTGTTGGCGCATAAATACAACGATATTTTCATTCAATAGATTCATGTTAAATGTTTGTTTTTCCAATTATTTTCCCTTTTTGCTTTTTGCATGAAATTGGTGATCACATAAAACCTTTAAAATAGAATAAAATCAATCTTTTCATCTGCATAATGATTGCCTTGTTTGAATTCTAAAGCTTTTCATATCCAAAATCATTATGCAGGTTAATCAAACCCATTGAACATAATGACCCAACACCATCTCCCAACTTTGAATTCCCTGTATTTGAGGTGGAAGAGGATGACGTTGAAGAGATTCCTAACGAGATTACCTGTCTACTTGAGCATGAAGAGAAAATCATTCAGCCGCATCTTGAGAATCTGGAAACAGTCAACTTGGGGTCTGAAGATTGTGTGCGAGAAGTAAAGATTGGGGCACTCCTTGAAGAATCTGTTAAGAAGGGGTTGATTGAGTTGCTATGAGAATATGTTGATGTCTTTGTATGGTCATATGAAGACATGTCGGGTCTAGATATTGATATTGTGCAACATTTCTTACCTTTGAAGCCTGAGTGCGTGCCTGTAAAGCAGAAGCTCAGAAGAACTCATCCTGATATGGCAGTGAAGACCAAAGAGGAAGTACATAAGCAAATTGATGCGGGGTTTCTGGTGACTTCTACATATCCTCAATGGGTGGCCAATATTGTGCCCGTGCCTAAGAAAGACGGAAAAGTCTGAATGTGTGTGGACTATAGAGACTTGAATAAAGCTAGTCCAAAAGATGATTTCCCTCAACCACACATTGATATGTTGGTAGACAATACAACTAAATTCAATGTCTTCTCATTTATGGATGGATTTTCCGGATATAACCAGATCAAGATGGCACCCGAGGATATGGAGAAGACAACATTCATCACACCTTGGGGAACATTCTGTTATCGAGTGATGCCCTTCGGTTTGAAGAACGCCGGAGCCACGTATCAACGAGCTATGACCACCTTGTTTCATGATATGATGCACAAGGAGATCGAGGTATATGTTGATGATATGATCGCCAAGTCAAAAACGGAAGTTGAACATGTAGAGCACTTGCTGAAGCTTTTTCAGCGTTTGAGGAAGTACAAGCTTCGTCTGAATCCCAACAAGTGTACATTTGGAGTCCGTTTCGGCAAGTTATTGGGCTTTGTTGTTAGTGAAAGAGGTATTGAGGTTGATTCTGCAAAGGTCAAAGCAATACAAGAGATGCCTGCGCCAAAAACTGAGAAGCAAGTCCGAGGTTTTCTTGGTCGCTTGAATTATATTTCTAGATTCATATCCCACATGACTGCCACATGTGCACCAATATTCAAGCTTCTCCGGAAAGATCAGTCTCACGATTGGACCGAGGATTGCCAGAAAGCTTTCGACAGTATTAAAGAGTATCAGTCTGAACCTCCGATCCTGTCTCCGCCTGTAGAAGGAAGACCATTGATTATGTATCTAACTGTTCTGGAGGACTCAATGGGTTGTGTCCTTGGTCAGCAAGACGAATCAGGGAAGAAAGAATATGCGATATACTATCTGAGCAAGAAGTTCACTGATTGTGAATCTCGATACTCAATGCTTGAGAAGACATGTTGTGCTTTGGCTTGGGCTGCTAAGCGCTTACGCCAGTATATAATAAATCATACGACTTGGTTGATATCCAGAATGGATCCAATCAAGTATATCTTCGAGAAGCCTGCTTTAACAGGGAGGATTTCTCATTGGCAGATGTTGTTGTCTGAGTATGATATTGAGTATCGAGCTCAGAAGGCTATTAAAGTTAGTATCTTGGCTGACCACTTGGCACATCATCCGATCGAGGATTATCAATCAGTTCAGTATGACTTCCCAGATGAGGAGATTCTGTATTTGAAAATGAAAGATTGTGATGAGCCTACACTCGATGAAGGGCCAAAGCCTGGTTCCAGATGGAGTATGGTGTTTGATGGCGCTGTAAATCAGTATAGAAATGGTATTGGGGCAGTGATTATTACTCCTCAGGGCACACATATTCCTTTTACAGCAAGGCTAACTTTCAAATACACGAATAATATGGCTGAGTATGAGGCTTGTATTATGGGATTGGAGGAATGCATTGATCTAAGGATCAAGCATCTTGATGTTTATGGTGATTCGGCCCTTGTTGTTAATCAAATTAAGGGTGAATGGGAAATGAATCAGCCTGGTCTCATTCCATATAGGGATTATGCGAGGAGGATTTCAACGTTCTTTACTAAGGTTGACTTCCATCATATTCCACGAGATGAGAATCGGATGGCAGACGCTCTTGCTACACTTGCTTCGATGATTGTGGTTAAACTTTGGAATGAAGTCCCCAATATCACTGTAATGCGCTTGGACAGACCAGCTCATGTGTTTGCGGTAGAAGAGGTGAAAGATGATAAGCCATGGTATTATGACATCAAGTGTTTCCTTTAGAACCAGGTTTACCTGCCTGGGGCATCTGTGAAAGATAGAAAGACTTTGAGGAGATTATTAGGAAGTTTCCACCTCAATGGCGATGTGCTTTATAAGAGGAATTTTGACATGGTTTTGTTCAGATGCGTGGATAGACACGAAGCAGACCTGTTAATGACTGAGGTCCATGAGGGTTCATTTGGAACTCATTCCAATGGACATGCCATGGCTAGAAAGATGTTAAGAGCAAGCTACTATTGGCTGACAATGGAGTCTGACTGCTGCAAATATGTGAAGAAATGCCATAAGTGTCAGATTTATGCGGATAAGATTCATATTCTCCCGACACTTCTGAATGTGATTTCATCACCATGGCCTTTCTCCATGCGGGTGTCGCAACGCGAAAAACAACCGGCGGGGAAATTACAGATCCGCCACCGACGTTATTCATCCTATGACGGAAAGGGAGCGCAGGACTAACCTTAGAAAGGGAAAGGAACGGTCTTACGACCAGAGATTACAAGGTACGGGAGTCGGTTACGTAAGGGGAAGGTGTTAGCACCCCTCACGTCCGCCGTACTCGACGGGATCCACGCTCAAAAGATAGCTCAAAGGAAAGGAAAGGGTTGCTAATAAACTGCTCAAAGAAATTGCACAAACTGGAATAATAAATAGGTGGGGAAGAGAAAGAAAATGGAGGAAGTGGACTCGGCAGGATGTCGCATCCTGGGCCTACTTAGTTTGTCAGAAACAAACATCAGAGTCAACGTAGTTCGGGAAAGGGAGGCATGCTCGCTAAGACATCGCGTCTTATGCCTACGTATCTTCTCTATCCAGAGGAGAATCAGAGCACTCGTAGCTCGGCTAACGCACGCTGAAACAAGACACCAAAAAGGGACGCTGAGACGTCAAAAGAAACACCCAAAAGGAAACAGAATGCCAATACATGGACTTACACCCGACTCCTAACAATGACAAACGCTAACCAGCGATCACCAAAGAAAAAGGTTATCAAAACGAACCCCAACAAAGTAACTGAATATCCAGAATAAATTCCCGATATGTAAATCACCACAAATGAACCCCAAAGATGAACCCCAATATGAACCCCAATAGAAATCCCAAGTGAATAACAATCATCACAAATGAACCCCGATATGAACCCCAAATGAATGACAATCGTCACAAATGAACCCCGATATGAACCCCAAATGAATAACAATCAACACAAATGAACCCCGATATGAACCCCAAATGAATGACAATCGTCACAAATGAACCCCAAGTGAACCCCAAGTGAATAACAGACGAAATTCCCCAAGGTACGAACATGCAACACACACACGCCGAACAAACGGGTACTCACACCAAAGAAACCAAATAAAGAGTGAACACACGCGAAAACAAAGAAAAGGGTGCCCGGAGAGATTGCTCCCAACCTCCTGCCTACGTATCTCATCTGGTATGAGAATCAGGGCGACGTAGTTTCCCTTACCAGGGGTAAAACACTCTCCTAACCAGAGACCGGGGAAACAACAAACTAATAGGGAGGCTAGGACTCGAGCCTAATAGTTGTCATGCAATCAATATCCCTAAGTTGAGGTCTCTAACAAGAACTTAACTCACTTTGGAAGCGAGTCAACTCAAGTCTAAACTCTACATACGTTCAACTTCCTCAGAAGTTAATCGTACGACTCCTACAGAAATGGAGATGAGAAGAGGAAAGCAAATAAACACACAAACACAAGTGAACAAGCATCACACACTATATCCATACAAGAGTCTCAAACAATGGGTGGGCTTTAGTCAAGAGGGGTCATATCAACCTCGACAAACAAGCCAAACTGTAAGGGTAATCAAATGGGCTCTTAACCACTGACATTGAACGTCAGGGTGAGCAGATCAAAATGGTAATGAGGATGAGACCTCATAGCTCTTAACCCTAGCCAGGGTGAGCTCACGACAAAGAAAGCGTGGGGATCCAGAAAGTGGGATCCTTTTCCACTTGATAGACTCTGGACAAAAGATCTGGGGCACATGTTCAGAAGCATCAGCACGTAGTGCGAGCATAAAGAACGACACACTGAATAACGGGGGATTGGCTACTAATCCCTTTTATCCGCCAATTGCCTCTTCTCTTGGAGGTCTTATCAAATATAACACATGCCTCTTCTTGGAGGTCTTTGGGCACAATTTTAAACAAAACACAAACAGAGCCTCTGAAGGAGGACTTGCCAGCAAAATGCCTGCCAAAAAGGTGACAGGACTCCAGACTACATGAAGTAAGAAGCTAACTACCTGAGTGGTGTGTCAACCATAATCCAATGCTCAAGCAAGAGCTAAAGCAAGCAAGCAACTAAGGTACCTGTACAACGACTAAACAGTCGGTACTTCAGTCATAAAACCAGAAGACAAGTAGTGAAACTCTCTAACAGTTACACAATTCAATGCATAAGTTCTCTAGCATTCAAATAAGCTCATAAGCTCACCACATCAATTAAAACCCTACAAAACAAAAATAGGTCAGAACTCAAATGCATTTTGTATCTCACTAGGTGAGAACAAACCCAATCATCAATGATGAGTATCCAAACCTGAAACAACATACAAAGTTAGTTTATGTATATACAATCAAACACAACAAAGCATAAACAAGCAATGGCATGATATGAATTGAATCACAAATCAAGGATCAAACCAATGTAAAAGAGGCAAAGGCTCACACCACAAAGAAGACCCCAAACCAAGTCAAAGAATGGACCAAGAACAAACCCCAAAATTGGGTCAAAACTCTAGTACAAGGACAAGACTCAAAACCTAACCAAATGACCAATCCAGGACCCATCCTTTTGCACATCACACATTCAAACACTCCCTCCAATGTTCTCAAAAGGACCAGCATCAAATCAATGATCAAGTGGCTCAACTGGCCTATGTAATGTAATGACCAAAAATATGCACAAAATGAACTTCCAACTTAGAAAATTCATATCAAACCAGAAATGCATGCAATGACTTTGAGATTTTTTATATAAGTTCCTTATGCCATGAGTGTTCAATATACAAAAGATCAAGTCCATAATGATGCAAATGCTATGTGAACAAAAATGCACCAATTCAATGTCAAAAATGTGACACAAATTGTCACATTTTTCTCTATGTGTCAAAAATGATGATAACAGGTGAGAAAAAATCCAAACTAATGACCAATAATTTATGTCATGTATGAATGTCATGTATGCAAAAAATTGGATCAAAAAGCTCAAAAATGAGGACCTCACAATGCATTGAATGCACTAGGTCAATTTGGCACAATATTGATTCAAAAATTTCCACATCAAAATCCACATCAAAAAGTAGACACAAATACAAAACTATGAAAAAAAATTGGGACTCAATTGGATAATTTTTGTATTTTTTATGAATTAAACAAAATGACCAAAGTAATTGAAATATGAAATAGAAAAAAGAGGGAAATGAAATATTTGAATAAAATCAGAAAAAATAGAAACCATAGGATATGGCGCGCGTTTGAAATCAACGGTCCACGTTTAAACATTGAAACGCACCGTTTCATTAATTGATGTCATCGCCCAGTCAGCTTTCAGCGCTCGCGTGGCCTCAGTCAAACCACTCTTATCCAATCAATCTCCCACGCATGAAGCCACATGGCACCTACTCAACAAACCCTAGCCATTAACACAGACGCCGGAGCTCCGCTCCGGTCGTCTTCTCCGACGAGCCTCCGGTGGCTCCCACGGCAGCGCCACTCAAATTTTTTCCAGAAATTCACCAGACCACCACCATTCCACTCATTTTTCAAAGCTGATTCCAAATATCACCTTAGTTTCTCCTAATTCTCCCTAGGTTTTGCAAATCGAAGGAGAGAAGTTTCTAGATCCAAACTTCCAGTCACAACTACGTCCTCAATTCTCACTCAATCTCAATTCTAAACATATATTTGTAACCGATGCATCACGATCTTCAATTCTATAACCTAAAAACAGCAAAAGGAGAGGGTGGAAATGAAGTCACCTGGAAATGGAGACCTCTGAAATCGCGATCTCACAAGCTCAGCTGCTCCAGATCAACTCCTATGAACTTCGTTTGAAGCTTTATGCAAAAAGAAATGGCTGAATCCTCTTGAATGCACCTCAATTTCCAAATCCGTTCATCACAATAATGCACTTGAACTGCTCGATTTCTTGAAGAATTACACCAAACAATGGATAATTCTTGATCAGTGAAGCATGAGGATCAAGAATATGCAATGATCTTTGAGGTTTGTGTGAAGAAAATGAAAATTCAAAGAGAGAGATTTTGAGAGAGTTTCTTCAATTCTAGATCTGAAAATGGTTGTTATGGCAGTTATGATTAGGGTTTCTCTATTTATACTCCTTGCTAATGACACTGATAATCATTTTATCCATTTACTAATCATGATTACTGAGTTATCATGCCAATTGCAAAAATGCAAATTAAGCTCCCATGGCCATAATGCACGTGCTCATCCCCATGCTAGGATTTTAATCCACTCAAGAGCAACCAATGGTCAGGATTTGAAGATTATTTTGCTTGCATCTTAAGCCAAAAATGAATGGTGAAGATTTGATTCATTTTGCACATGTGTGAAATAATGTGACTTTTGACCATGATTCCTCTTGCACAATTGAGCCATATGATGTCATTTTGATATGCCTTGAACATGAGAAGCATTTTGCAAAAAGAATGAACCAATTTGGAGCATTATGTCAAAAGTTATGCCATTTTGAATTTCCATGCATACTTGGTGATCAAATGACCATAACTCCTCAACCATCCATCACATGGATATGAATTAGGACATTTTGGAAAGGGGAGACAAAGATCTACAACTTTCATGTTCACCAAAAATCCATTTGAAACCCCTTTGATATTGAAAAGTCAAGTTGAAAGTGGACTAAAAACTTGCCAAATTTGGAAACTTTGAATTATAGGTCATTTTCCATTTTTAGTAACTTTTGCCATGACCTTTGAATCTTCAAGATGGATGTTTAGAATGAAGAATAGACCCCATTTGAACATGATTGAGGTATCTCAACTCATTTCCCCACCTCATAGCCCTCAGTTGACTGCACAGTTGACTATTGGTCCTCAGATGACCTTGAAATGTCTAGATCAATTTGAGCCTCTACCACTTGGTGAAATTGCTTCAAAATGAAACCCTAGATCATGTAAGCTCCTTATAACAATCATGTGATCCTCATCCCAAGAAAATACCTCATCTCTTTGAGAAACCCTAGTTGGAAGATCTGCATTGATTAGGGTTGACCAGAGGTCACAACCCTAATCCAGAGGAACTTGAGGATGAACTCTGAAACCTTTGATGATGATAGAACCATGATGATGGTGATATGTCATTGCAGATAAGATGATGCTCAAGACCTTTGAAGAATCAAGAAACCCTAATTGGAACCCATACCCTCAGATGGCTGATGATCAATTCATAGAGACCCTCAGGCTTGAATCACCTAACTTCCCCATCTCTTGAAAAGACTTTGGAGGATGACCTTCTCATTTTCATATGAGATGCAAAATGCAATGCCTAATGCCCTAAAACATGAAATGCAATGTCCCAAACTAGTCTCAAGAAGAGGAGGGCAAATTTTGAGGTGTTACAGCTGCCCCTATTCAATCCACTGTGAACCTGTCGATATGAACAGCCTCGGCTTTCAGATGATCAGGGTGAAGAGTGATTGAATACCAAGAACAAACGAACAATTTGCGCTCCACAGGAAATTTTCTCTTTTGTTATTATTTTTTGCTTTTCTTGAACCCCAAAAACTTCTTTGATTTTTTTCTTGGACCCCTACACAAATATTTTCTCTTCCACGCGGATGATCCCTGATCACCGCATTTGAACCCCGACAACTTCATGTCACTCTTGTTGCCAAACAATGAACCCCATTCTCCATTTGAACCCCAGTCGCCTGACGATAACTCTCGATCGTCATTGTGAACCCCATTCTCCAGAAGACACCCTGTGTCTCCTTTTCTCCATTTGAACCCCGTTCTCCATTCTCTTGTGATAATTCCGTTGGCAACGTCGGAAATAACACCAACCACCACTCTGATGGTGACATACCAGAGGGTATACCTTCACAAAAGGAAGGTAACATGTGCATTTCTTCCCTTGAAGACACCCATACCGACTTCTGTTGGCCTTGCCAAAGTCTAAGGTGACACGTGATCAGAAGACAATCCTGAGGACCTCATCCCGGATACAATCTTCAATTCCCATCTCCATCTCCAGTTGAACCCCGCTCTCCAGAAAATGCCTAGCACTTCCTTTTCTCCTGGTGGACCCCAATCTCCGCGTTGATCGTGTAACGTTCTCCAATCTTCATTTCCATCTCCGCACGACGGAATCTCTTCCTCCAATATCGCGCTATTGGGGAATACTGTTGATTCAAAATCACGATGCCAAGCTCCTCAGAGTAACATCTTCACCAACCAGCTAAATCGGCTCTCAAACGGTAACCACGACTCGAGAAGCTTATGCTTGCAATGCCGATGCATGAGTTTTACAGCGTAATGCTCCATAACCATGGAAATACTACACAATTAGTTATGCAATATGCTATGCTTCTCTAAATGATGAATGCATAAAAATTATCCCCCTCAGGGGACGGCATGAGCAACTCTGTTGAGGAACTCGATATCGCTCCAATCTTCGACCCTGCTTAGGATATCACCGATGCCGAGAAAAGAGTAACCCTCACTGGGGATGACCTCCACTGAACTCGATCTGCTTGGCGACTTTACTGGGGAAAAACTACCAACGCACACCCCTGTCGAGGGAACAACAACCTCCAGGCTTGGCTGCTGAGGAAACACCGACCTCGAACCCACTGAGGAGATACGGAATATTTGACACGGAACACCCGTCGACTCGTCGAACACTGGTATTCACCATCTAACCACAGTGTCAACTTTCCACTTTTGAGAGCTCCCAGACTCATCCGATCTTTTCCGATTCATCACCTTGTACTCTCGACTTCTCCCTACTTCAAGAAAATCAACCTCCTTAGATTCGTGCCAACTCTCCAGTCCTCAGACTTTGAAGAGTCTTCTTGATTAACCCCCTAGGATCGTCGCAATTCTTTCGCCGTCTCTACACCATTCTTCAATTCCTCATCCCTGATTGTACCTCAAAGGAATCTTTTATCAAAAATAAATGCTTCGCACCACCACCTGCAAGTGAGTGAAAATAACCAACAGCACCTGCAAAAGAGATCGTCAAATAAAACGTGCCCCAAGCGTGCCAAAATTTCAACACCCAGGTTACTCAACCTTCCGAATAAGATTTCAAGTTTCAATCCTCTAAACATGCATTGGAAGAGACCCCTACATCTCAAAATGCAAAGATTCTTATCAAAATAAACGGATGTTTTTGCAATCAAAGCGGTAATGAAAACAAAAACAAAATTATTTGACTGAATATGTATTTTATTGATTGGAAAAGGTGGCTCGTAACTGAGCAGTACACAGGAAGCGATCCCTGAAAAGAGGTAATTGCGCACAAAAGGAAAATCTATCCTAATGGCAATGTGAACCTGTGATCTCATCGAGTTCCAACCCGGTTACAACCCGTATGTCCTCAAGACTCTCTGCGCTTTCTGCCTTCCGAAACAAGACGCTTTCGACCGATCTCCGCTTTTAGATTATCCATGTGTCATATCCAAAGTTCAAACGACCATGCTAGACGCAGTTGTTCGTTTCACTCCCTCTCTTGCCTGGACCGTCCTTTCGGGTTTTCAGTCCACCGGGATACCCTTTTTTTGCCCAAGCCGCCCTTGTGGGGTTTTCGACCTGCCGAGTGTACAGTTTTTTTCCTTTTTATCCCTAATTTTTGCCCGAACCTTTTTCATTTTCATTTTTTTGGTTCGCCGGGATGCCCATTTTTGCCTGGACTATTTTATTCTTTCCGTCCAGCGGGTCTCTTATACGAAGTATTTTTTAACTGCGTCCGCATTCACAGAGGATGGAAAATCCTCACCATCCATGGTTGTCAACAACAAGGCTCCGCCAGAGAAAACCTTCTTGACCACGAATGAACCTTCATAATTGGGTGTCCACTTGCCCCGACGATCGTTCTGAGGAAGAAGGATCCTTTTCAACATCATATCTCCCACATGGTACACACGAGGTCGCACCCTTCGGTCAAAAGCACGCTTCACTCGCTGCTGGTACAACTGCCCATGACAAATGGCTGCCAGCCTCTTTTTCTCAATCAGGCTCAACTCTTCATACCGAGTCCTTACCCGTTCAGCCTCTTCCAATTTCACATCCATCAGGACTCTCAATGACGGAATCTGGATCTCAATTGGTAGCACAACTTCCATCCTATACACAAGCGAGAAAGGCGTTGCCCCAGTAGTTGTACGCACTGCGGTTTGATACATATGCAATGCAAACGGCAACATCTCGTGCCAATCCTTGTAGGTTACGACCATTTTTTGCACAATCTTCTTAATATTCTTATTAGCCGCCTCGACCGCCCCATTCATCTTTGGACGATAAGGAGAAGAATTGTGATGCTCGATCTTGAACTCCCGGCACAGTTCTACCATCATCTTGTTGTTGAGATTAGAACCATTATCAGTGATGATTCTTTCGGGAACCCCATATCTGCAAATGACATCTCTTTTCAGGAATCTGGCCACGACCTGTTTCGTCACGTTTGCATAAGACGCCGCTTCCACCCACTTGGTGAAGTAATCGATAGCCACTAATATGAACCGATGCCCATTTGAAGCCGTAGGCTCGATCTTTCCGATGATATTAATGCCCCACATAGCAAACGGCCACGGAGACGACATCAAACTCAACGGATTTGGAGGCACGTGCACCTTGTCAGCATAAATCTGGCATTTATGACATTTCCGCACGAAGGTGAAACACTGAGCCTCCATTGTCATCCAGTAATATCCATCCCTTAGCAACTTTTTCACCATCGCATTCCCGCTGGTGTGGGTACCAAACGATCCCTCGTGCACCTCTTTCATCAATTGGCTTGCCTCTTTGTCATCGACACATCTGAGCAAAACCCAATCAAAATTCCTCTTGTACAAAACCCCATCTTTATTCAGATAGAACACCATGGCCAACCTCCTCAGAGTCTTTCGGTCCTTCTTAGACGCCCCCTCGGGATACTCTTGGGTCTCCAGATAACGCTTGATGTCATAATACCACGGCTTTTCATCATCAGGCACTGTTTCGATAACAAACACATAAGCCGGTCTATCCAGCCGTCCCACCTCAACATTAGGAACTTGATTCCACCACTGCATCTTCTAAAGGATTTTCTTCCCTCGGCACATGGTGTAATTCCTCCTTGGTGAAGAATGTCAACAATCTCCTCGTATAATCCCGATATGGAATTAAGTGGGATTGATGCGTATACCATTTCCCGTTAACCTGGTTCACAACCAAAGCTGAATCTCCATAAATAACAAGGTTCTTGATTCGCAAATCAATCGCCTCTTCGACACCCAAGATACAAGCTTCGTATTCAGCCACATTGTTGGTGCATTCAAATGTTAGTCGAGCAGCAAAAGGAATGTGGGATCCCTTCGGCGTAACCAAAACAGCACCAACTCCGCTACCATTCACGTTAACAGCCCCATCAAACATCAGGATCCATTCGGACTCAGGGTCAGGCCCCTCCTCTGGGATAGGTTCCTCACAATCTTTCGATTTGAGAAACATGATGTCCTCATCAGGGAACTCAAATTTCATCGGTTGATAATCCTCAATGGGTTGATGGGCGAGGTAATCAGACAATACACTCCCCTTTATTGCTTTTTGAGAAGTGTACTGGATATCGTATTCAGTCAAAATCATTTGCCATCTCGCAACCCGTCCGGTCAATGCTGGCTTCTCAAATATATACTTGATTGGATCCATCTTGGAAATCAACAAAGTTGTATGAACCAGCATATACTATCTCCGTCGGCGAGCAACCCATGTCAAAGCGCAGCAAGTTTTCTCGAGCAGTGAATATCTTGTTTCATAGTCGGTAAACGTTTTGCTAAGGTAGTAAATTGCATGCTCTTTTCGACCAGACTCGTCATGCTGCCCCAGTACACACCTGTCGCAACCTGAAAAAAGGAAATGCGAAAAAACACCCGGCGAGAAAGAAATGACAGAAGAGTCGCCACCGCGCGTTATTCATCCCAAAGGAGGGAAAGGAAACGCTCGAAGTAAACCTGGAAAAAGGAAAGGAAAAGACAAGGTCTCGTGACGAAATCTTGGGTTCGGGAGCCGATTATGCGAAAGGAAGGTATTAGCGCCCCTACGCATCCGTAGTACTCTACGGGATCCACTTTTGTTGTTCTTGTCTAAAGGGTGCGTGTATATCTAATGTACTACTTACTAAAAGAGGGGTCAAAAGAAAATGACTCGCACGGATGTCGCATCCACTGCATACGTATCTCATTTGAATATGAGAATCAGAGTCTTCGTAGCTCGGCTACCTATGGGTTAAAGAGGAGTGTGCTCTCTAAGACATCGCATCTTATGCCTACGTATCTCATCTGGAATGATAATCAGAGCAAGCTGTAGTTCGGCTGCCTACGGGTTAAGGGTTGTGTTTTTCGGTGAACGATGTTACTACGCAATCTACCGGATGCTCGACCTTTGGATACTTACTCGCCTGTAGTAGAAGGAGTTAACGTGTTCTTAGGATAAGAAAAATCAATGAGTTGGTTTGTGTTTTAGGAATGCTCATGCAAAAGGAAGTCCTAGACGAAGGAACAGTGCTACCTTAATTGACATGCAAACGAGAGACTATACGAAGCCTAGAAATCCTATGGGGAGACGATCACACCATACAAAACAAACATGCATAAAGTAAAATGCCACCAAGGGGGCTCAAACATACATGGGTAGGGCTTTAGTCAAGAGGGGTCATATCAACCTCGACAAACAAGCCATGGAAAGGTAATCAAATGGGCTCTGAACCACTGACACTGAACGTCAGGGTGAGCAGATCAAGCGGGTAATGAGGATAAGACCTCATAGCTCTTAACCCTGGACAGGGTGAGCTCATGACAAAAAATGGGGATTCAGAAAGGTGGAACCCTCTCCACTGACTGACCGGACAAAAGATCTTGGGCTTTTGTTCTGAAGCTTCGACACGTAGTGCGAGCTTAAAGAACGACACACTGAATAACAGGGGATTGATTACTAATCCCTTTTATCCGTCAATTGCCTCTTCAGGGAGGTCTTTAGCACTGATGCCTCTTCTTGGAGGTCTTTGGGCACAAAAGTAAACAAACAAAAGAAAACATTGCCTCCTATTGAGGTCTTCCAGCTAAGAAAGCAGTAAAATGCGAGAAAGATAAAGGATCAAGAGATTTACCACACGGATAAAGATCCGAAGTAATAACAGCTAAAGAAATAAGAAACCCAGAGATCTCTCGAGCTGGCACCATCAAAGAAAACAAGTCAATACAGGTAATCAAAATGAATCTCCAAATGCTATCCCACAAATAAAGTGGAATGCCAAGCAAGCTATCCTTTCCAGAGTCATGTGAGCCCTCACAAAAAACTCAACAAAGAGGTTAGAGTGACAAGATGGGGCACAATCAAGAGTTGCCCCAAATCAAAATGTAACCACATGAATCATGCCATTAAAATTCACAAAAAGACTCACAAAAAGCAACCAATGGTAGGAGGCCTAAACCTCTTGTCAAACAAATGCATTAAAAGGGTATCAAAAATTTCAGGTTGAAAGTATAAAGTAGTGGAAATATGGCAAACCTGATTGGAGAGATCGAATGAAATTGAATTGCCCGGTTGGGTTTGCAAAGCAATCTGAGGGTTTATATGAGATGGAATTGGCTCTTTGCAGATGAGTTCCTTTCAGTCTCTGGAGGTTGCTCTGAACTCTGTTAGCTCTTCTCTCACTATCTTTTTCCCAGGGGTTTTTTGGGAGATGGAAGTCTAGAATTTATAACCTGATTTTTGTGACTTTGTGGGTTCAAAAGAGAGAGGTCCAAGTCCAAGATTTTTCTGTTATATTTTATTTATTTTATTTATTTATTTATTTATTTATTTTTCTTTTTTTTCTTTTTTTTTTCTTTTTTTTTTTTCGTTTTTCGTTTTTTTTTTCTTTTTCAAAACGCGTGGGCTTCGCCTAGCGAGCATGACAGTTCAAGAAATTCCTATGAGCGTAGGTGATTCTGGTGGCTTTTCTTGGGACTCGCTAGGCGACCCATTCTACTCGCCTAGCGAGCATGACAGCTCATGAACAAACTTTTGCTCCTTCAAGATTAACGTCTTGACTGATGAATAGACCCCATTTGAACATGTTGGAAGTATCTCAAGTCATTCCCTTGTGTTGACTGATCACCCAGATAGGACCCACAAAGTGTCTTGGATGATATTCAAGCTTCTTGGATCTAATTCTGATTGACATGATGAAATGCAATATGAAATGTTTAATGACCTAAAAATGAATGCATGAATGAGGGGGGCAAATTTTGAGGTATTACAGCTGCCCCTATTCAATCAACTGGAGACCCGAAAAGAAGATAGCAGCGGCTTTCACACTTTCGAGGTATCAAGGGATTGAATACAATAAAAGCCCGAAAATTTGCACTGAAGTGAAGTGAAGTAACAATGCCTGTCAGAATCGACAAAGAGGTGGCCTTGAAAGAAGAATCCGTATGGTACGGTGAGAGCCAGTCTGAATACCGAAAAAGAATGTTAACCTGGATACCAAAATAAATGGTAACACAGAAATAACCATGGTCTGAATGCCGCTCATCAGTCTGAATACTGGAAATGACTTTGATCTGAACATCGGAAGATATGAGATTATTAATATCGGTCTGAACACCGAGAGGCTGGCCTGAATGCCATAAGTTGCGTCGACCTGAATGTCGAAAACTTCTTCGATCTGAACATCGGAAAACTAGCCTGAATGCCACTTCGATCTGAATATCAGAAAATTGGCCTGAAAGCCACTTCGATCTGAATATCGAAAAATTGGCCTGAATGCCACAAGTTGCATCGACCTGAACGTCGGAAACTTCTTCGATCTGAACATCGGAAAACTGGCCTGAACGCCACTTCGGTCTGAATACCGGAAACTGGCCTGAATGCCACTTCGGTCTGAATACCAGAAACTGGCCTGAATGCCACAAGTTGCATCGACCTGAATGTCGGAAACTTCTTCGATCTGAACATCGGAAAATTGGCCTGAACACCACTCCGGTCTGAATACCGGAAACTGGCCTGAATGCCACAAGTTGCATCTACCTGAATGTCGGAAACTTCTTCGATCTGAGCATCGGAAAACTGGCCTGAACGCCACTTCGGTCTGAATACCAGAAACTGGCCTGAATGCCACTTCGGTATGAATACCGCAAACTGACCTGAATGCCACAAGTTGCATCGACCTGAACATCGAAAACTTCTTCGATTTGAACATCAGAAAACTGGCCTGAACGCCACTTCGGTCTGAATACCGGAAACTGGCCTGAATGCCACTTCGGTCTGAATACCGGAAACTTCATGCCTATTGTCGCATACGCGAAAAACAACCGGCGGGAAAAGACACAGAGCCGCCACCGTGCGTTATTTATCCTAAAGGAGGGAAAGGAAACGCTCGAAGTAAACCTGAAAAAGGGAAAGGAATGGTCTTACGACCAGAGATTGCAAGGTACGGGAGTCGGTTACGCAAGAGGAAGGTATTAGCACCCCTCACGTCCGTCGTACTCGACGGGATCCACGCTCAAAAAGAATAGAATAAGGTTGCTGAATAACTGCTCAAAGAATGCACACGCACTGGAATAAAACACAGACGAGAGGCGGAGAAAGCGGACTCGGTAGGATGTCGCATCCTGGGCCTACGTAGTTTGTCAGACACAAACATCAGAGTCGACGTAGTTCGGGGGGAATGGGAAACGTGCTCGCTAGGACATCACATCCTATGCATACGTATCTTCTCTAACCAGAGGAAGAATCAGAGCACTCGTAGCTCGGCTAACGCACGCCGAAACAAAACGCTAAAAGAAGACGCTGAGACGTCAAAGCAAACACATAATTGGAAACAGAATACCAATCAATGGTCTTACATCCAACTCCAACACACAAAAACCAACAGGAAACCGAATGCCAATCGCTGGACTTACATCAGACTCCGAACAAACAACAAACAAACGGGAAACCGAATGCCAATCGCTGGACTTACATCAGACTCCAAACAAACAACAAACAAACGAACAAGGAAACAGAAAGCCAATAGCTGGACTTACATCCGACTCCAGACAAACGCACACGAAAAGAAGAAGGGTCTCGATTGCAACTAGGGCAAGAGAAAAGGAAGGCCTCGATCGCTACGAGGGCGAGAGAAAAGAAGGATAAGGTTAGTTGTCAGTCAAACTCGACAAGACATCGCATCTCGTGCCTACGTATCTCATCTGAACATGAGAATCAGAGTTGTCGTAGTTCGGTTAAACTATTTCTATTTGTTTTGTGTTTTTTAGGTGAACAACGTTACTACACAATCTACCGGATGCTCGGCCTTTGGAGACTTACTCGCCTGTAGTAGAAGGAGTTAACGTGTCCTTAAGAGAAGATAAAGTTTGTTTGTGTTTTAGGAAAGCTCACGCAAGAAAGGAAGTCCTAGACGAAGGAACCGTGCTACCTTAGTTGACATGCAAACGAGAGACTATGCGAAGTCTAGCAATCCTATGGGGATACAATCACACCACACAAACACGTACAGCATGAAGTAAACACACCAACAAGGGGCTCAAACATCAAGGGTGAGGCTTTAGTCAAGGGGTCATATCAACCTCGACGAAGAAGCCGGACTTTAATCAAGGGGTCATATCCACCTCGACAAACAAGCCAACTGCAGGGTATGAAGGCTCTTAACCACTGGCATTGACCGTCAGGGTGAGCAGATGAAAAGTAATGAGGATTGGACCTCATAGCTCTTAACCCTGGCCTGGGTGAGCTTCAATCAATGAAAACGTGGGGATCCAGAATGTGGGACCCTACTCCACTTGACTGACTCTATATACAAGGATCTTGGGTTAGGTTCAAGAGCCTCAGCACGTAGTGCGAGCATAATGAACGACTCAAACGATTAGCAGGGGACTGAGTACTAGTCCCTTCTATCTGCCAATTTCCTCTTCACTTAGGAGGACTTGAAGTACATGGCACAAAAGTAAACAAACACAGTCATTGCCTCTTAAGGAGGACTTCAGCCAAATGCCTGCCAAAAGAAACGACAGGGCTTCCAGACTACATGGAGTTAGAGGATGATTACCTAGGTGGTATGCCAACCACAAGCAAAGCACAGCTCAAGCAATGAGCTAAAGCTACTAAAGTACCTGTAAGAAAATCAAACAAGTCAATATTCACATTCAGACAAACCAAACAGTCAATCACCAATGTTACAACCAATATGCACACAAGGCAAGTCAACAACTCAAGTGATTTCATCACCAAGGTTCCTACAACACAACCAAGGTTAATTGACAAAGCAAATTTGCATCTCAAGTCATGAGATTGCATCAACCACTAGAGCTAATAGCTTGAACCTGAAATACAAAGCTCAAAAGATGAGTACAAACCACTAGTACCAAAACTAGGGTCAAAGACAAAGCAAAAATTCAAAACAGCAGCCAATATTCAACATGAAGCACATTTGTTCAAGTAAGAACATGTCCTAAAAAGGACCAAGTCTAAAGCATAAAGCAAGGTCATCACATGAGCAAGATATGGCAAAGGCAATTACAAAGCTCACAATTGGACATCAAGAATCAAAATTCCATATTAAAACATAAATGAATCAAACAATCATGAAACTTTTTATGTGCATACAACATGTCAAACATAATCATGATGCCAAATATTAGAATCAACAGAGCTCAATTGACCTAGAAATGAAAATGCACAAGTATGACATCAAATTGTGTGACACACATTGTCACACCATACACTCATGTGTCTAAAACCGAAATGAAAAATGCTAAAAATGCACAACCAAGCCTCAAAAATCATGCAACATGCTAGGAACCAGCATATCAAATTTCAAAGCAATTAGACAATGTATGAGCATTTCACATCAATTTGAATCCAACATGTCACATTTGCATACATGATCAAATAACAACTCATCATAAAAAATCCAAAAATGATAAAATCAGGAAATGGACATTATAAAATACTAGACATCAAGATGAACATATGGAAAAAAGAATGGATTAATTTGGATTAATTTTCAATTCATTATGATTTTTTGAAGTTGACAAGAAAATATTTGAAATAATGAAGAAGTCACATGTTAAATTGGAGGGAAATGAGAAATAGTGTGATTAATTTGAAAAAGTGCATGAGATGGGAATCGAACCATGTAGCAAAAAATATAGGCGCATGAGAAATAAAATGGACAAGTGCTGGAGCCAAGAATCGAACCGTGCATGGAACCAAAACGCATCACTTCATTAATTGAAGTGGCGTCCCTGTCAGCGAGTCTAAGTACATGTGGACACAGTCAACGAAACAGCAGCCAATCATTTAGACATGAGGCTCTAACGTGGATGCATGCATGGTAATGACTAGGATAAACCCTAGGATGCACCAGACGGTGGCGCAAGCGGTGGTTTCCACCGTCTTCTTCATGGAGACGGTGGTGCTACAGTGGAGCTCCACAATAAATTTTCCAGAAAATAGCAAGGCGCACATCAATCGAAAGCTCTCAACATGAGGAACAAGGATCTATCACTTATTTGGTCTAAATCTCAATGAACAATGCAAATCGATTGAAAACATATTTCACCATACAAACTTCAAATCAATACAACTCAACCAATATTCATCCATTTTCCATGAAATTTATATCAGAATTTTCAGCATGAAAAGCTCTACCTAAACATGGCAATGGTTTGAAGAATTAAGAGATGCGAATTTTGACCAACCTGAACTTGCAGTGACCAAAACAGTAGATTCAAACTTCTTCCAGCTCCAGTTCTCCTTCCTCAACCTTGCTATGAAGTCCAGAACACGAATTGATGCTTGAACTGGTCTGGATCTAGCTGAAACTCAAAACTCCATGTTCATGTTCATGTATGGATTTGCTTGATTCTTCACCAATTTCTTCAAATCAATGCTTGAATCCTACCAAATGATGATCAAGGAACAAGAATATGCAATAAAATTCAAGTGTTATGTGAAGAATTTTCGAATTTGGATTGAGAGAAAAATTGGAGGGAAAAATGTGATCTAGATCTAGAATGTGTTAGAATGAAAATTTTGTTACAATTAACCTTTTATATGTTGTGTTAATTATGCTGTAATCATGATTAGGCATTGGCTAATGAAATTTTAATGAAAAATGAGGTGTTATGCACAATTGGAAAATTCACCCTATGCATGGCAATATGAACGTGAACAGTACCATGTGCATGCTCAAAATCACTTAAAATCATCTCATGCACATGTTGGAATTGGAATTTTGTTCATATGATGCACCAAATTTGAATTTGGTATTTTCCCTCCAAAATGGACATGCATGAACAAATGATTATATGAGATAATTTCATGCAATGCAATGATGTATTTGGAAAATATAGGTCAAAAGAAGCAACTTGCAAAAAGAGTGGCCTAAATTGGAATTTTAGATCAAAAGTTATGGCTCTTGGAAGTTTCATGTACACTTGGTGATCATTTGCTCATAACTTCCCAACCATTCATCAGATGCTCATGATCTTGGACTTTTTGGAAATGGGAAAGAAAGATCTTCAACTTTCATGTTGGACAAAATTTCATTTGAAGCTTCTTTGATGTTGGAAAGTCAAGTTGAAAGTGGTCTAAAAACTTGCCATTTTTGGAAACTTGAAATTATAGGTCACTTTCCATTTTGGGAAATTTTTGATCTGGCTTCAAAATCTTCAAGGTAGATGTTTGTCATGATGAATAATCCTCTTTTGGACATGAATGAAGTGTCTCAAACCATTTCTCCACCTCCTAGTGTAACACCCTTCTAAAATACCCCAAATATTTAATAAAAATAATACATATCAATCTGAGTAAATATGCAATCAAGGGTGTCACACAACATTTCACACCATAATAACTGTCAAGCTCTTTATTTAATCAAAATAACATTTTTGCATAATTCGCAGCGGATAGAATTCAACCAACCATTCAAAACATATAACATATTACAGGTAAAAAGGTTCAACATCCAACAATGAAACAATTAAAACATCCCGTCCCGATGTTACATCTATCAGAGCACGACCCACTAAGTAGACTACACTAGACTCCAGGCACTAGCTTCTACTCAATCACTGCTCGTTACCTGAAAAAATAGTTGTAAGGGTGAGTTCCTCAATCGATATAACAAACATTATAAATTATCATGTTATGTTAAGTAATTTAACTCATTAATCACCCAATATCAACACAACTCATATACATACTCAAGATCAATACCACTGATACACATACAACAACCAACATAATGCAACTCTAATGAGACTCGACTCGTCATGCATGTGGTACCATTCGGAGTAAAACTCCCAACTTAAATCATTGCCATTTTATTGGGCATCAAGGCATAAGCCTTCAACTTTCAACTTAAAATTTGCCAATCCAGGCCAACATGGTGTGAGCAAAGCTCCGACTTAATGCATATGAATGTACATGGCATACACGACTTTACAACTCCGACAACATCATAATAATAGCAACACAACAAGGTTTTCAACATAATCAACTTATAATCAACTTTGGCTCATCAAGCCTACAACTCAGTACTTTCAACAACTTTAACACAACTTATCAACATAATTGTATCAACACTTCACAACATAAATCCAACAAAATTACTCATCACAATTAACTATAATAAGCCAATTACCAAGTAGGTTCACAACATTAAAATATCAATTTTTTCTAATTTCCAACAGTGTTAACCGGTTAACGCCCTGGGTTAACCAGTTAACGCAGGACAAAATACATTTTCTGGCAAAACGCAACAGTGTTAACCGGTTAACGCCCTGGGTTAACCGGTTAACGCAGGCAAAACAGCACATTTTCACAAAATATAACAGTGTTAACCGGTTAACGCCCTGGGTTAACCGGTTAACGCAGGCAAAACAGCAGTTCCTGCGCTAACACAAGGCAGAATGCAGAGTTCTCCGCATTTTCCGCCGTTGGGGGACTTCCGGACCTCCGATTCCAATTCCGTAAAAAGCTATACGTTCGGAAATTCACAACTAACCCAAACACATATTCAATTACAGCCTAAACACAGTTTCATCCAACGAAATTTTCCAGCATTCATAATCCCAATTAGGGTCAATTCAACGGCTTATCACTACCCATGACATGTTAATCTATAATACCCATTAAACGACGATAAACCCCCCTTACCTGAGAAAATCCGGCAATCTCTAAGCTTCGAGCTTTTCCGTTCTTCAACCTTTGCTCTCTAGCTCTTCCTCTTTGCCCTTTCTCCACTTTTCACCTTTCAGCCGTTTCTCTGTTTCACGTGAAAAACTCTTTACCAAAACTGAAACCCTTTTTCCTTATTCCAACTTATATATTTTCCAATAATTATTATTCCAAATAATAATAATAATAATAATCCAATAATTCAATTTATTTAATTAAATTAATAAATATATTATTAACTTAATTAAATAATTCTCTTATTTTATTCGGGGTGTTACAACTCTCCCCTACTAAAAGAGTTTTCGTCCTCCAAAACATACCTCAAGCAAATAACTCTGGATAAGACTCTTTCATCTGACTCTCCAGTTCCCAAGTCACATTGCCACCTGCTGGTCCTCTCCAAGCTACTTTCACTAAGGCAATCTCTTTACCCCGCAACTGCTTCAACTCTCGATCCTCAATCCTCATAGGCGATATTTCAACAGTCAGGTTATCTCTTACCTGTACATCATCTACTTGGATCACATGCGACGGATCATGAATGTACCTCCTCAACTGAGACACGTGAAAAACCTCATGCAAATTCGCAAGTGACGGCGGTAAAGCGATACGATAGGCTACCTCTCATATCCTCTCCAAAATCTGATAAGGACCAATAAATCGAGGTGTCAACTTCTTTGACTTCAAAGCTCGACCAACCCCAGTTATCGGAGTAACACGGAGAAACACATGATCTCCCTCTTGAAACTCAAGTGACTTCCTTCTCTTGTCATGATAACTCTTCTGACGACTCTGAGCAATTCTCATCTTCTCCTGAATCATCTTAATCTTTTCTGTAGTCTGTTGAACAATCTCCGGTCCAACCACAACACTCTCACCGGACTCATACCAACATAAAGGTGTCCGACATCTCCTACCATACAAAGCTTCAAACGGTGCCATACCAATGCTCGAATGAAAACTATTGTTGTAGGTAAACTCAATCAAAGGTAAATAACAATCCCAAGCACCTCCCTTCTCCAAAACACAAGCTCTAAAAAGATCCTCTAGTGACTGAATCGTCCTCTCAGTCTGACCATCAGTCTGCGGATGATATGCAGAACTCAATCTCAGCTTAGTTCCCAAAGCCTTCTGCAAACCTTCCCAGAATTTCGATGTAAATCTAGGATCTCTGTCCGAAACAATACTCGACGGAATACCATGCAAACTTACAATCTTCTCAATATACAACTCAGCTAATTTCTCTAACGGATAGTCCATTCTGATCGGAATGAAATGAGCCGACTTTGTCAATCTGTCAACAATCACCCAAATAGCTTCAAAATTCTTAATTGTCTTCGGTAACCCAGAAACAAAATCCATACTGATACTATCCCACTTCCACTCTGGAATAGCCAACGGTTGCATTAGCCCAGACGGCTTCTGATGCTCAATCTTTGACTTCTGACAAGTCAAACAGGAATAAACAAAACTCGCAATTTCTTTTTTCATTCCCGGCCACCAAAATAACTTTTTCTAATCGTGATACATCTTCGTAGCTCCAGGATGAATACTCAACCCACTACGATGTCCTTCTTCAAGAATACTCTTCTTAAGTTCGGCAACATCCGGAATACACACCCGCTTACCAAATTTCAGAATACCATTTTCATCAACTCTGAATTCCCCACCTTGTCCTTGATTCACTAACGTCAACTTATCAACCAAAAGCATATCGGATTTCTGACCCTCTCTGATCTCGTCCAGAATACCACTTGTTAACTTCAACATTCCCAATTTAACACTATTGTGAGTACTCTCACACACCAAACTCAAGTCTCTAAACTGCTCAATTAAATCCAATTCCTTAACCATTAGCATAGACATATGTAATGATTTCCGACTCAATGCATCAGCCACTACGTTTGCTTTACCCGGATGGTAATTCAAACCAAAGTCATAATCCTTCAGAAACTCTAACCATCTTCTCTGTCTCATATTCAGCTCTTTCTGATCAAACAAATACTTTAAACTTTTATGGTCACTGAAAACCTCAAATCTTGACCCGTACAAGTAATGCCTCCATAGCTTCAGAACAAACACCACCGCCGCCAACTCTAAATCGTGCGTCGGGTAGTTCCTCTCATGAACCCTCAGCTGTCTTGAAGCATAAGCTATAACCTGCTTATTCTGCATCAACACGCCACCCAAACCCAACAATGAAGCATCACAGAAGACTTCAAATGATTCCGACGGACTCGGTAATATCAGAATAGGAGCAGTAGTTAACCTTCTCTTTAACTCTTGGAAACCTCCTTCACATTTTGAATCCCAAACAAACGCTTGCCCCTTTCTAGTCAACATCGTCAATGGTAACGCCAACTTAGAAAATCCCTCAATGAACTTCCTATAATAACCAGCCAAACCAAGGAAACTTCGAATCTCAGCAACAGACTTCGGAGCTTCCCACTTAGATACCGCTTCTATCTTAGAAGGATCAACAGCAACACCACCTCTTGAAATCACATGACCAAGAAAACTTATCTCTCCTAACCAAAATTCACACTTGGACAATTTAGCAAATAACTTCTTTTCTCGCAGAACTCCCAAAACCACTCTCAAATGTCCAGCATGCTCTTTTTCAGATTTCGAATACACCAAAATATCATCAATGAACACCACAACAAACTTGTCTAGGTACGGATGGAAAATCCTATTCATATACTCCATAAATACTCCAGGCGCATTAGTCACACCAAAAGGCATTACAGAATACTCATAATGTCCATACCTTGTTCTGAAAGCAGTCTTCTGAATATCCTCAGTTTTCACACGGATCTGATGATACCCAGATCTCAAATCTATTTTGCTGAACACACTTGCACCAACCAACTGATCCATCAAATCATCAATCCTCGGCAAAGGATACCGATTCTTGATCGTCACTTTATTCAGTTGCCTGTAGTCCACACACAACCTCATAGTACCTTCTTTCTTCTTAACCAACAACACTGGTGCACCCCATGGTGACACACTCGGACGAATAAATTTCTTATCCAACAGATCTTCCAACTGACTCTTCAATTCAGCTAACTCAACAGCAGACATACGGTACGGAGCCATCGATATCGGCCTAGTACCAGGTACCAAATCAATCGAGAACTCCACTTCGCGCTCTGGCAGTAATTCATTCACCTCTTCCGGAAACACATCAGGAAAATCACACACCACGGCTAGATCGCCAATCACCAGTTTATCTTTAGCCTCCAAAGTCGCTAACAGCATAAACAACTCTGCCCCATCAGCTACTGCCTCATTCACTTGCCTTGCTGATAGAAACAAACTCTTTCCTTCCTCAATCTCAGGAAAGATCACTGTCTTATCAAAACAATTGATAGAAACTCGGTTAAACACCAACCAATTCATACCCAGAATAACATCAACCTGCACTAGTGGAAGACACACTAGGTCCATCCCAAAGTCTCTACCAAAAATACTCAAAGGACAATTTAAACAAACCGAAGTAGTAGTCACTGAACCCTTCGCAGGAGTATCAATTACCATACTACCAAACATCTCAGATATCTCTAACTTAAGTTTCACAGCACAATCCAAAGATATAAAGGAATGAGTCGCACCAGTGTCAATAATAGCTACAAGAGGAAAGCCATTAATATAACACGTACCTCGGATAAGTCTGTCCTCACTGGAGGTTTGAGTTCCGGTCAATGCGAACACCTTCCCCGTCTGAGATTTCTTTGGCTTCTGACACTGACTTCCAATATGCCCTTCTTCGCCACAATTAAAACAAATCATTTCCTTGTACTTGCAATCAGCTATTGCATGACCAGTCTTACCACAACGAAAACATCTCTTTACTTCAGCAGTGCATACATTACTCTTATGACCAGCCTGACCACATTTGAAGCAAACTATCCCAGCAGGAGCACCTCCCCCACTAGCTCTCTGAACCGGAGCAGCTCTTTGCTTCCCTTTTCCAGCTGGAGCATCATACGGCTTGCCACGGTTTTGATGTTGCTTGCCTCTGCGATCACTGACAACCTTGTAATGAGCATTATTGTCTTCTTCAAATATCCTGCAGCTATCAACCAATTCAGTAAAAATGCGTATCTTCTGATACCCAACAGCCTTCTTAATTTCAGAAACTTGATGCACTTTGAAAATTCAGCACCAGCACCAGTGTAATGAGGATAAAATTTGGACAACTCCACAAATTTTGCAGCATAATCAGTGACAGACATGTTTCCTTGCTTCAGCTCAAGGAACTCAATTTCTTTCTTACCACGGACATCTTCCGGATAATACTTCCTCATGAATTCCCTACGGAATACATCCCAAGTAATGACTTCACCTGCCACGGTCAACCTCTCGTGAGTCTCTAGCCACCAGTCATCAGCTTCGACTGCTAGCATGTGAGTACCATACCGAACCTTCTGAGCTGGAGTGCAATCCATAACACGGAAGATTCTCTCAATCTCTTTCAACCATCCCAAGGCTGCATCTGGATCATGCTTCCCTTTAAACACCGGCGGATTCTCTCTTTGAAAAGTCGCCAAGCTACGTGATCCAGCATCTCCACCAGCATTTGGCAAGTTCTGCACAGCTTGTGCCATCGCTTGCATTGCGGCAGCCATTGCAGCGTCATTCCTTCCAGCCATTTCAACTTATCACTACAACACAACTTAAAAGTTAGACTAGTAACAATTACACAATTGTTAGACAGTAACGACACGACAACTGGCCGGACAGACCGACCTGCTCTGATACCACTAATGTAACACCCTTCTAAAATACCCCAAATATTTAATAAAAATAATACATATCAATCTGAGTAAATATGCAATCAAGGGTGTCACACAACATTTCACACCATAATAACTGTCAAGCTCTTTATTTAATCAAAATAACATTTTTGCATAATTCGCAGCGGATAGAATTCAACCAACCATTCAAAACATATAACATATTACAGGTAAAAAGGTTCAACATCCAACAATGAAACAATTAAAACATCCCGTCCCGATGTTACATCTATCAGAGCACGACCCACTAAGTAGACTACACTAGACTCCAGGCACTAGCTTCTACTCAATCACTGCTCGTTACCTGAAAAAATAGTTGTAAGGGTGAGTTCCTCAATCGATATAACAAACATTATAAATTATCATGTTATGTTAAGTAATTTAACTCATTAATCACCCAATATCAACACAACTCATATACATACTCAAGATCAATACCACTGATACACATACAACAACCAACATAATGCAACTCTAATGAGACTCGACTCGTCATGCATGTGGTACCATTCGGAGTAAAACTCCCAACTTAAATCATTGCCATTTTATTGGGCATCAAGGCATAAGCCTTCAACTTTCAACTTAAAATTTGCCAATCCAGGCCAACATGGTGTGAGCAAAGCTCCGACTTAATGCATATGAATGAACATGGCATACACGACTTTACAACTCCGACAACATAATAATAATAGCAACACAACAAGGTTTTCAACATAATCAACTTATAATCAACTTTGGCTCATCAAGCCTACAACTCAGTACTTTCAACAACTTTAACACAACTTATCAACATAATTGTATCAACACTTCACAACATAAATCCAACAAAATTACTCATCACAATTAACTATAATAAGCCAATTACCAAGTAGGTTCACAACATTAAAATATCAATTTTTTCTAATTTCCAACAGTGTTAACCGGTTAACGCCCTGGGTTAACCAGTTAACGCAGGACAAAATACATTTTCTGGCAAAACGCAACAGTGTTAACCGGTTAACGCCCTGGGTTAACCGGTTAACGCAGGCAAAACAGCACATTTTCACAAAATATAACAGTGTTAACCGGTTAACGCCTTGGGTTAACCGGTTAACGCAGGCAAAACAGCAGTTCATGCGCTAACACAAGGCAGAATGCAGAGTTCTCCGCATTTTCCGCCGTTGGGGGACTTCCGGACCTCCGATTCCAATTCCGTAAAAAGCTATACGTTCGGAAATTCACAACTAACCCAAACACATATTCAATTACAGCCTAAACACAGTTTCATCCAACGAAATTTTCCAGCATTCATAATCCCAATTAGGGTCAATTCAACGGCTTATCACTACCCATGACATGTTAATCTATAATACCCATTAAACGACGATAAACCCCCCTTACCTGAGAAAATCCGGCAATCTCTAAGCTTCGAGCTTTTCCGTTCTTCAACCTTTACTCTCTAGCTCTTCCTCTTTGCCCTTTCTCCACTTTTCACCTTTCAGCCGTTTCTCTGTTTCACGTGAAAAACTCTTTACCAAAACTGAAACCCTTTTTCCTTATTCCAACTTATATATTTTCCAATAATTATTATTCCAAATAATAATAATAATAATAATAATAATCCAATAATTCAATTTATTTAATTAAATTAATAAATATATTATTAACTTAATTAAATAAT
Organism: Lathyrus oleraceus; assembly: GCF_024323335.1. Taxonomy (NCBI): domain Eukaryota; kingdom Viridiplantae; phylum Streptophyta; class Magnoliopsida; order Fabales; family Fabaceae; genus Lathyrus; species Lathyrus oleraceus. The sequence continues at coordinate 381,668,851 of NC_066580.1, read as the reverse complement.
TCTCTTATTTTATTCGGGGTGTTACACCTAGCCCTCAGTTGACTTTCAGTTGACCTGTATGGGCCCCAAATGACCTGGAAATGTACTGATGACTTTGAGCTTCTAACACTTGGCAAAATTGCTTCAAAATGAACCCCTGGTTCATATAAGCTCTTTAGAATACTCATGTGGCCTTCAAATCAAGGAAAACTTGCTCTCTTTGCACATATGAATTCTCTTGATGCCAGTTCTGAATGCAATGATGCAATGCACTATGAAATGATTTATGACCTACAAAAATGAAATGCATGCATGAATGGGGGGGGTGAAAATTTGAGGTGCTACACCTGTCAGCATCGGCAGAAATAGGGAAAGATAATAGAGGCGGCGCATGGGCCAATGACACTTGCTGGGGATAATAAAGGTAAGTCATGAACAATCTTCAGTCTGAGTACTGGAAACAACTTCTAGCTTATCACTTGGGATACCGAGAATGTTTTATGCTTACATGCGTATGTTTGAATTTTTCAATGGCGTAATGCTCCATGAAAATGGAAATGCTACGCGATTTAGGAGGATGCAATGCAATATCATTCTACATGCAGGGATGCAAAATGCTGGGTAGAATGCCAAGCCGAGGCAAGGGAATCTGCTGGGGAAATGATCACCATCTTCTGGACACTGGAAAGGCTGTTGGAGATGCACAGCACAAAGAACTTTGTGGGGAAATGATCTGCCACACTGTGTTCTGGCAAACAACAAAATACCGAGGCTCTGACTGGGGAGAGAATGGCCCTGAAAATTTGCTACTGAGGAAAGTGACAGTGGTTCTGGCATCCATAATCTGCGAGAGAGACGACTTAGCAGGGGAAGCAAACACCGATACGGTACCGAGATTCTGCTTCAAGGAAAGAGACCATGGATCCGGCATCGAGATCATCGATCTGGCATCGAACCCTGAGGAGCAGCCGCTTCTGCTGGGAAGATACAGTCTAGCACTGTCAACTCCGCTGGGGATATATAGTCTGACATTGCCAACTCTACTGGGGAGTGTATATTCTAAAACAACCGCTTGGGGGAGGTACAGCAGTGAGAGCCTGCTGGGGATCGAAGAATCCAATGCTCTGATCAGCTCTGCATGGATAAGATACCAACTTCGACTGTTGGGGGAAAACATTCGCGATCATCGGCTGGGAACCTTAAGGAAATGCCCCGAGGGTACCTGTTCTGAATAGACGATCTAAAGCACTTAACATTTACAGCAATTTTAAATGTTTATTAAGCATGTACCTGTAAAGCTCTTATGTTTCATGATGCAATGTTTATCAAAAATTCGGACGTCATTTTTGCAAACAAAACAGTAAAATGAAAATGAAAACAGAGATATACTGAATAACATGATTTTATTGATTGAATGGCCTCTGAATAGGCATTTACATCAGGAAGCAATCCCTGGAAAGAGGTAATCGCACAGAAGATAAAAATAGAAATTAATCTAATGGCAATGTGAAATGGATTTCTATTGGATTCCAATTCTGCTATGACTTGCTCGTCTTCAAGATCCTCCAGATGATCAGCTTTCTGAAAAGAGTGATTGGACTGTTTCCTATCCTTCAAAAGTTTCCAGTCATTGACACGAGATGAGATTCAGAACTACTCAGAATGCAGTCATTCGTTTAATCCCTAACTTTTGCCTGGATCGCCCTTTTCGGGTTTTCAATCCACCGGGATACCCATTTTTGCCTAAGTTGCCTTTTCAGGTTTTCAACTTACCGGGTGTACGATCTTTTCATTTTTAATCCCTAATTTTTGCCCGAACCTTTTCATTTTCTTGGTTCGTCGGGATGCCCATTTTTGCCTGGACTATTCTTTTTACTGTCCAGCGGGTCTATTTTATGCGAAGTATTTTTTAACTGCGTCTGAGTTCACAGGGGAAGTGAAGTTTTCACCATCCATAGTTGCAAGCATTAAGGCCCCACCATCAAAAACCTTGGTGACAATATACGGTCCATCATAGTTAGGAGTCCACTTGCCCATGTGATCTGTCTGAGGAGGAAGGATCCTTTTCAACACCAAATCTCTGACTTGGAAGCATCGAGGACGCACTTTCTGATCAAAGGCTCTCTTCATCCGACTCTGATACAACTGCCCATGACAAATGGCTGCCATTCGCTTCTCTTTGATAAGACTCAATTCATTGAACCTTGTCCGAATCCATTCAGCCTCGTCTAGCTTGACATCCAACAGGACCCTTAGAGAAGGAATCTCCACTTCAATAGGTAGGATTGCTTCCATACCATACACAAGGGAATAAGGGGTTGCCACGGTCGATGTACATACTGAAGTACGGTACCCGTGCAAGGCGAAGGGTAGCATCTCATGCCAATCTCTGTACGTGACGACCATCTTCTGCACAATCTTCTTTATGTTCTTATTTGCTGCCTCAACAGCACCGTTCATCTTAGGGCGATAAGGGGAAGAATTGTGATGCTGAATGTTGAAGTTCTGGCACAACTCCTTTATCATTTTGTTATTGAGATTAGAACCATTATCAGTAATGATTCTTTCGGGAATCCCGTAACGACAAATGATTTCTTTCTTAATGAATCGGGCAACCACATGTCTGGTGACATTCACAAATGACGCTGCTTCGACCCACTTGGTGAAATAGTCGATGGCAACAAGGATGAAGCGATGCCCATTGGAGGCGGTCGGCTCAATCTTTCCAATCATATCAATGCCCCACATAGTAAAAGGCCACGGCGAAGAAATCACATTCAAAGGATTTGGCGGCACATGCACCTTATCAGCATAAATCTGGCATTTATGACACTTCCTGGCATATTTGAAACAATCAGATTCCATGGTCATCCAGTAATAACACGCTCTCAACAATTTCTTAGCCATTGCATGTCCGCCGGCATGAGTACCGAAGGAGCCTTCATGAACTTCCTGCATTAACATGTCTGCTTCGTGTCTATCCATGCATCTGAGCAAAACCATGTCGAAGTTCCTCTTATACAGAACATCGTCTTTGTTCAAGAAGAAGCTGCCTGCCAATCTTCTCAAAGTCTTTCTATCATTGTTGGATGCCCCTGCAGGGTACTCTTGATTTTTCAGAAAGCACTTGATGTCGTGATACCAGGGTTTGTCGTTGACTACCAGTTCAGCAGCAAACACATACGCGGCCCTGTCGAGGCGCATCACATCGATCCTGGGAGCGTGGTTCCTCCGAATCACCTTGATCATGGAGGACAGAGTAGCAAGAGCATCTGCCATCTGGTTCTCATCACGAGGTATATGATACAACTTTACTGCTGTGAAGAAAGTCAACAGTCTTCTCGTGTAATCTCTGTAAGGGACTAGATTAGGCTGGAGAGTGTTCCAATCACCATTCACTTGATTGATCACTAGAGCTGAATCTCCAAAGATGTCCAGAGTCTTGGTTCTCAAATCAATGGCTTGCTCAATACCCAAGATTCAGGCTTCATACTCAGCTTCATTATTTGTGCACTCAAAAGTCAGACGAGCGGTGAAAGGCATGTGGGCACCTTTCAGAGTAGTAATGACAGCGCCAATTCCACTTCCTCTGGCATTGACAGCCCCATCAAACAACAAAGTCCACTTTTCGTCTGGATCAGGTCCCTCCTCAACAACTGGCTCTTCACAGTCTTTCATCTTGAGGAACATGATGTCTTCATCTGGAAAATCAAACTTCATCGGCTCATAATCATCAATCGGCTGCTGAGCAAGATAGTCTGACAGAATACTCCCTTTGATGGCTTTCTGGGATGTATACTGGATATCGTACTCTATCAGTACCATTTGCCAACGAGCAACCCTTCCGGTGAGAGCTGGCTTCTCGAATATGTATTTGACTGGATCCATCTTGGAGATCAGTAAGGTTGTGTGAGACAGCATGTATTGTCTCAAACGCTTAGCAGCCCATGCAAGTGCACAACATGTCTTTTCAAGCATTGAGTATCTCGACTCGCAATCTGTGAATTTCTTACTCAGGTAGTAGATGGCATGCTCTTTCCTACCTGTCTCGTCGTGTTGACCGAGAACACAACCCATGGAATTATCAAGTACTGTCAAATACATAATCAGCGGTCTCCCTGGGACTGGAGGCATAAGGATTGGAGGATTCTGCAAATACTCCTTTATCTTCTCAAAAGCCCTTTGACAATCATCATTCCACCTGATAGCCTGATCTTTCCTCAACAACCCGAATATTGGCTCACACGTGACTGTTAGGTGAGAGATGAACCTTGAAATGTAGTTCAACCTCCCTAAGAAACCACGGACTTGTTTCTCTGTTCTTGGCTCAGGCATTTCTTGTATCGCTTTCACTTTGGCCGGATCCACCTCAATCCCTTTTTCACTAACAATAAAACCCAGTAATTTTCCAGATCTCACCCCAAAAGTGCACTTGTTCGGATTAAGCCTCAGCTTGAATTTTCTCAAACGCTCAAACAATTTCTGCAGATTCACCAAATGTTCTTCTTCCGTCTGAGATTTGGCAATCATATCATCAACATAAACCTCGATTTCATGATGAATCATATCATGGAAAAGAGTCACCATCGCTCGTTGATATGTTACCCCAGCATTTTTCAGACCAAACGGCATCACCTTGTAGCAGAAGGTGCCCCATGGGGTTATGAATGTTGTCTTCTCCATGTCTTCTGGTGCCATCTTGATTTGATTATAGCCAGAAAAGCCATCCATGAAGGAGAATACCGAGAACTGAGCCGTGTCATCCACCAAAACGTCAATGTGAGGTAATGGGAAATTATCCTTAGGGCTAGCTCTGTTCAGATCCCGGTAGTCAACACACATCCGTACCTTCCCATCCTTCTTAGGTACTGGGACGATGTTTGCAACCCATGGCGGATAATTTGTGACTGCTAGAAACCCTACGTCCAACTATTTTTGCACTTTTTCCTTTATCTTGACAGCCATCTCTGGTCTTGTTCTTCTGAGCTTCTGCTTGACCGGAGGACAATCCTCTTTGAGAGGCAAACGATGTACCATAATGTCTGTGTCAAGCCCTGGCATGTCCTGATAAGACCAGGCGAAGATGTCAACATACTCTTGCAGCAATTCAATCAACCCCTTCTTCACATTATCTTCCAAAGCAGCCCCTATCTTGATTTCTCTCTTGGTGTCCTCGGTGCCGAGATTAATCACTTCAACAGACTCTCGATGCGGTTGAATGACCCTTTCTTCCTGTTTTAATAGCCTGGTAAGTTCTTCAGGGAGTTCACAGTCTTCATCACCCTCTTCTTCAGCTTGAAAGATTGGATTTTCAAAGTCGAAGCGAACCATAGCAGAATCATTATCAATAGGATCCGGTGATGTGCATCTGCATGAGTGATGGTATGTGCTTATGAGGGTGAAAAAATGAAAACTAAACAAAACATTGCCAAATATTTTTTTATTTTTGAAAACTGCAAAAATGGAAAAACAGTGAACGAAATATTTGAACGTAAAAAGACGTCCTTTATTGATGATAAAAAATGCAGGTACTCGCATAGATGAGCCCTACAATGAGTCATTACGCCCTGTGCGGAACGTAAGACTTGGACATGCATGAATAAACAAAGAAAATTACTCCTCCAGAAAAGTGACTTGGACAATCTCCTTAGAAGACCAATTGTTGATGACTTCACCCGGGATCCTCGGACGCACCCAGTTATCGATGTCGCAATCATTATCCCCATCTTCATCGTTGATTCCTTCGGGTACCATATCGGTGAATGCTTGAGTCAGCTATCCTAGTGGAGCACCAACAAAGTGAGGACACTGCGGCGGTACCTGTTATGCAAGACATGCTAATGAATATGCAAATGCAGTGACATGTTTATCAATTCCAAAGGTATTCTACCCCCTTGATTCCAGTCTCTCATCAGATAAAATATCCCTTTTAAAAAGTACCAGAAAACCCCGACTAGAATCAAGAAGAAGATATAAACCCCACGGAAATGGATAAACATGTGTTAAATGATATGAATGCAGAATGATGTGATGCAATGCAGTGACATGCAAATCAAGGTTGTTGTATCTGCTTGAATATCTGTTGGGTTGCACTATCTGAAGAGAAACCCACTGAAGAATGTAATACGAGATCAAAACTCTGCTCCAGAAAACCGGGTTGGTTGTATATCACGAGGCACAGGATCAGAACTTCAGCATGAATTCTGAATCGGGAACCATAGAACACAGTCATCGACTTAGAACCCATACTTCAGAACCAACGGTCACCAACAAGAACCAAACAAAAGTCACCAACAGGACATGGTCACCAACAGAACAAGTCACCATCAGTACCTGTAAATGATCATTCCCGCCCCACTCATGGGTGTAATCTAGGCCAGGGTAAGGTCAAGAGAAACGCAGGATAAACAATCCTTTCAAGAATATCATCATATGCATACCAGGTGTATGCAACGATAATACCCCATCAGAATCTGAACTGCTCGTGATACCATGTTCCGCTAAGTGGCGCCATACCACCCGCTTCCCATGAATCACTCTATTCCTAGGTGTCCTAAAGTTCACTCATAGCCTGTGTATTCGGCCTTTTACCTCTTGTGACTCCCACCCAACAACGAAAAAGATACACAGCCAGCACAGTATGCATGAAACAGTAAAGCGCACATAGGATGCAATGCAAGCAGATACGTATGCGAAGCAATAAATAAATAACACACAATAAACAATAAACAAACAAACGCTAGGAAAGGCCCACTAGGGAAAGTAAGTCCCCAGCAGAGTCGCCAACTGTCGCAACCTGAAAAAAGGAAATGCGAAAATACACCTGGCGAGAAAGAAATGACAGAAGAGTCGCCACCGCGCGTTATTCATCCCAAAGGAGGGAAAGGAAACGCTCGAAGTAAACCTGGAAAAAGGAAAGGAAAAGACAAGGTCTCGCGACCAAATCTTGGGTTTGGGAGCCGATTATGCGAAGGGAAGGTATTAGCGCCCCTACGCATCCGTAGTACTCTACAGGATCCACTTTTGTTGTTCTTGTCTAAAGGGTGCGTGTATATCTAATGTACTACTTACTAAAAGAGGGGTCAAAAGAAAATGACTCGCACGGATATCGCATCCACTGCATACGTATCTCATCTGAATATGAGAATCAGAGTCTTCGTAGCTCGGCTACCTATGGGTTAAAGAGGAGTGTGCTCGCTAAGACATTGCGTCTTATGCCTACGTATCTCATCTGGAATGAGAATCAGAGCAAGCCGTAGTTCGGCTGCATACGGGTTAAGGGTTGTGTTTTTGGGTGAACGACGTTACTACGCAATATACCGGATGCTCGACCTTTGGAGACTTACTCGCCTGTAGTAGAAGGAGTTAACGTGTTCTTAGGAGAAGAAAAATCAATGAGTTGGTTTATGTTTTAGGAATGCTCATGCAAAAGGAAGTCCTAGACGAAGGAACAATGCTACCTTAATTGACATGCAAACGAGAGACTATACGAAGCCTAGCAATCCTATGGGGAGACGATCACACCATACAAAACAAACATGCATAAAGTAAAATGCCACCAAGGGGGCTCAAACATACATGGGTAGGGCTTTAGTCAAGAGGGGTCATATCAACCTCGACAAACAAGCCATGGAAAGGTAATCAAATAGGCTCTGAACCACTAACACTGAACGTTAGGGTGAGCAGATCAAGCGGGTAATGAGGATAAGACCTCATAGCTCTTAACCCTGGACAGGGTGAGCTCATGACAAAAAATGGGGATTCAGAAAGGTGGAACCCTCTCCACTGACTGACCGGACAAAAGATCTTAGGCTTTTGTTCTGAAGCTTCGACACGTAGTGCGAGCTTAAAGAACGACACACTGAATAACGGGGGATTGATTAATAATCCCTTTTATCCGTCAATTGCCTCTTCAGGGAGGTCTTTAGCACTGATGCCTCTTCTTGGAGGTCTTTGGGCACAAAAATAAACAAACAAAAGAAAACATTGCCTCCTATTGAGGTCTTCCAGATAAGAAAGCGGTAAAATGAGGGAAAGATAAAGGATCAAGAGATCTACCACACGGATAAAGATCCGAAGTAATAACAGCTAAAGAAATAAGAAACCCAGAGATCTCTCGAGCTGGCACCATCAAAGAAAACAAGTCAATACAGGTAATCAGAATGAATCTCCAAATGGTATCCCACAAATAAAGTGGAATGCCAAGCAAGTTATCCTTTCAGGAGTCATGTGAGCCCTCACAAAAAACTCAACAAACAGGTTAGAGTGACAAGATGGGGCGCAATCAAGAGTTGCCCCAAATCAAAATGTAACCACATGAATCATGCCATTAAAATTCACAAAAAGACTCACAAAAAGCAACCAAGGGTAGGAGGCCTAAACCTCTTGTCAAACAAATGCATTAAAAGGGTATCAAAAATTTCAGGTTGAAAGTATAAAGATGTGGAAATAGGGCAAACCTGATTGGAGAGATCGAATGAAATTGAATTGCCCGGTTGGGTTTGCAAAGCAATCTGAGGGTTTATATGAGATGGAATTGGCTCTTTGCAGATGAGTTCCTTTCAGTCTCTGGAGGTTGCTCTGAACTCTGTTAGCTATTCTCTCAATATCTTTTTCCCAGGGTTTTTTTGGGAGATGGAAGTCTAGAATTTATAACCTGATTTTTGTGACTTTGTGGACTCAAAAGAGAGAGGTCCAAGTCCAAGATTTTTCTGTTATATTTTATTTATTTATTTTATTTATTTATTTATTTATTTATTTTTCTCTTTTCTTTTTTTTTTCTTTTCTTTTCTTTTCTTTTTTCGTTTTTCGTTTTTCGTTTCTTTTTTTCTTTTTTTCTTTTTTTCTTTTTTTCTTTTTTTCTTTTTTTTTTCAAAACGCGTGGGCTTCGCCTAGCGAGCATGACAGTTCAAGAAATTTCTCTGAGCGTAGGTGATTCTGGTGGCTTTTCTTGGGACTCGCTAGGCAACCCATTCTGCTCGCCTAGCGAGCATGACAGCTCATTAACAAACTTTTGCTCCTTCAAGATTAATGTTTTGACTGATCAATAGACCTCATTTGAACATGTTGGAAGTATCTCAAGCCATTCCCTTGTGTTGACTGATCACCCAGATAGGACCCACAAAGTGTCTTGGATGATATTCAAGCTTCTTGGATCTAATTCCAATTGACATGATGAAATACAATATAAAATGTTAAATGACCTAAAAATGAATGCATGAATGAGGGGGGCAAATTTTGAGGTATTACAACACCCCATAGACCCCTCGAGGACTGTCAAGTACAGGATTAACGGTCGCCCCTTGCACAGGAGGCATTAGAATCGGAGGCTCCTGCAAATATTCTTTTATTTTTTCAAATGTCGCTTGGCAATCATCATTCCACCTGACCGTTTGATCTTTTCACAACAACTTGAATATGGGTTCACACGTGGCTGTTAGATGAGATATGAACCGCAAAATGTAGTTCAATCTACCTAAGAAACCACGAACCTCCTTTTCTGTTCTCGGTTCAGGCATTTCTTGTATCGCTTTTACTTTAGCAGGATCAACCTCGATTCCCATTTCACTTACAATAAACCCCAACAACTTGCCGGACCGCACTCCAAAAGTGCACTTATTCGGATTCAACCTCAATTTGAATTGTCTCAACCGGTCAAACTATTTGGCCAAGTCTACCAAATGCCCTTCTTCTGTTTGTGACTTTGCTATCATGTCATCAACATAGCATTCAATTTCATGATGAATCATATCATGAAACAAGGTCACCATAGCCCTTTGATACGTGGCACCGGCGTTCTTGAGACCGAATGGCATCACCTTATAACAAAAAGTGCCCCATGGTGTAATGAACGTTGTTTTCTCCATATCATCTGGCGACATTTTAATTTGATTATAGCCAGAAAAGCCATCCATGAAGGAAAACACCGAGAATTGAGTTGTATTATCTACCAACACATCGATGTGAGGTAATGGGAAATCATCTTTCGGGCTAGCTCTATTCAAATCCCGGTAGGTCACACACATCCTCACCTTTCCATCCTTCTTCGGTACTGGCACAATGTTCGCGACCCAGGGCGGATAATTAGTGACAGCTAGGAAACCATCATCCAACTGCTTTTGTACCTCCTCTTTGATTTTCATGGCCATCTCGGGTCGAGTTCTGCGCAACTTCTGCTTTACTGGAGGACAATCTTCTCTTAATGGCAACTTGTGTACAACAATATTGGTATCCAACCCCGGCATGTCTTGATAAGACCAGGCGAAGATATCAACATACTCTTTCAACAGTGCTACCATTCTGCTCTTGACATTCATCTCCAAAGCCGCCCCAATTTTTACTTCCTTTCTGACCTCCTCGGTGCCCAGATTAACAATCTCAACTTGCTCCTCGTGCGGTTGAATCACCTTCTCCTCTTGTTTCAACAACCTGGCTAACTCTTCCAGCAGTTCACAATCTTCCTCGCCTTCTCCTTCGGCATGATATATCGGGTTGTCGAAGTCATATAGGGGTGTGACAGGATTGTCATCAATGAGATCCGGAGAATAATCGCATCTGCATGAATGTTGATTCATGCGTGGCTTTAGGGTCGGAACGAGACAAATTAAAAGGGAGGAAAATGAAAACAAACATTGCCATTTTATTATATTATTTTGTAAACTGCAAAAATAAATGAAAAACAGAGAACACCGCTTTTAATGCGAAAAACATCCATTTATTAATGATGCAAATAATGCAAAATGAAACACATGAGGTCGCCCTTACAATGGACCATTACGTTTTGGGAAAACGTATGGCTTTCATGCAAACAGAATTGACAAACAGAAATATTACTCTTCGCGCAGAGTGACAGTGATGATCTTTTCGGCTTTCCAGTTCTGGATCTCCATTCTTGGTACGCACGGTTTTATCCATGAGTCAAGCTCGCATTCGTTGTCAGTCTCTTCACCCACATCACAGATTCGATCTGGATCTAGCATTCCAGCACTGGTGAATGTGAACGGTTGGCGACGACCTTCATTCTGTCCAAACGAGCCTTGGCCTGACTGATAACCAATCCCAAACTTATCCTCCTTCACCGCAATATCTATCACTCTTCCCCAACCTGGGGCCTCTCCATTTTTCACCACCTCCACAGCCTGTTTATAAGAAGCAATGGACGGCTTCTTCTCTCTTTCAGCGAAAACGGTATTCTCCACCTTGACGGTTTCAAACGCCTGGCTTGGTGTTTCGAATATTTCACCGTCCATTTCCACGTACTTAAATGATGACAACTGGCTGACAAAAATATCCTCCTCACCGCAAACTGTCACGACTTGCCCGTCCAAGACATACTTTAACTTCTGATGTAGAGTCGATGTTACTGCCCCCGCAGCATGTATCCATGGACGACCCAACAAACAGTTGTACGCCGGATGAATGTCCATGACATAAAACACAGATTTGAACATCTCAGGACCAATCTTTACGGGGAGCTCAACTTCCCCGAACACAGCCCTTTCAGAGCCATCAAACGCTCTAACCACCAGATCAGTAGGCCTCAAAATCAATCCCTCGCAGTCCAATTTAGCCAAGGCCTTCTTAGGCAACACATTGAGTGACGAGCCTGTATCAACCAAAACATGCGAAAGCACGGCTCCTTTACACTCCATCGAAATGTGTAGCGCCTTATTGTGATTGCGCCCGTCCACAGTAAGATCGAGATCAGTGAAACCCAACCCATGGCTGGCATTAACACTGGATACCATTGTCTCTAATTGGTTGACTGTAATCTCCTGCGGGACGTAGGCCTTCTTCAAGATCTTCAACAAAGCATCTTTATGACCTTCTGAACTTAACAACAAAGATAAGATCGAAATTTTGGACGGAGTCTGCTGCAAATGATCAACAAGCTTGTACTCAAACTTCTTAATAATTCTCAAAAACTCCTCGGCTTCGGCGTCAAACTCACTTTCCGGCTCAACAGGCGCCTGTGCCGCTCTAGGAGTATCCTCATTTACCACCCGTTTTCCTTTTTCCCTGGCTAAAGCCTCGGCCTTATCTCTCTGTTATTTTTCTACATCACCACCTCTCAATGTGTTAGGTGCAAACAACCTCCCGCTGCGAGTGAAACCACTAAGCCCGGCATTGTCCACCTTTGAAACGGTGGTATCAACTGCAGCCTGATCTTCATTCTTTTTCCCATTGCAATACACATTGCCTCCATAGTCCCATGGCACAACACCATCACTTTCATACGGAATAGGTCCAGGTACCGTGATGGTAATTGGAACCACATCTGCCGGCACTGACAAGTGGACAGGATCGAAATAGATGGTTATCGTTGAAATATCCTCATTCTCCAAAGCAACTTTCTCGAATCGGAGACTTCCCTCATCCATCATTTTCTGAACCGTCTCCCTCAACATTACACACCTGTTCGCAGTTACAGTACAAACAGCACAATAATTAACACAACCAGGAAAAACTCCATTCTTTAACAAATGACTCTTGACCACCGACATTGGGGTCCTCAACTGATCCACATCCGTCACCCAGATTTTACTTTTATCCTCAGAAATTACACTCACCATCATCTTACCATGCGTCGGCATGGGATTAGCATTAACATTCGGCGATGGTGCAAAATTGATGGCCTTGGAATCCACCAAGTCTTAGACAACATGCTTAAAGGCTTTACAACCCTCAATATTGTGCCCGGGAGCACCAGAATGGAACTCACACTTGACGTTCTCATCATAACTTGCAGGCCTCTGATCTGGTCTTAACGGAGCTAACATCCTCAACTGTACCAACCCGAGATCCTTCAACTTCTTCAACAGAAGTGCATATGTCATGGGTGGCCTATCAAACTGGCGATCTGCCATCCTTCCCCTAACTTGGTACCCAGCCCTTTGTGTTCTCTGCTGAGGTGGTTGTTGCTGCTGTTGCTGTTGTTCGGGTTGATTATCAGCAGGAATCGTTACTGCAGCAGTATGCTGGTAGTAATGATTCCTACCGTGTCCTGTTTGGGCATACACAGCACTCGAGTCAGCCTCTTTCTTGCGCTGACCATTTCCGAAGGGCTTCTTCAATCCAGACAACGAAGCATTTCCTTGTATTTTCCCCATTTTCAACCAGCTTTCAATCCTCTCACCAGCCACTACTATATCCGCAAAACCAGTAACTGGACATCCCACCATCCTCTCAGCAAAAGTCCCTTGAAGAGTACCCATGAACAAATCTGACATCTCCCGATCCACTAATGGGGGTTGAACCCTGGCAGCCAACTCTCTCCACCTTTGTGCGTACTCTTTAAACCCCTCGTTCGGCTTTTGAGACATACCCTGCAACTGGGTATGGCTTGGTGCCATGTCAGCGTTAAATTGGTATTGTTTGAAGAAAGCATCCCCCAAATCCTGCCAGCTCTTTATATCTAACAATCTCAGCTTGGTGTACCACTCGAGAGACCCGCCAGATAAGCTATCCTGGAAAAAGTACATCCAGAGCTTCTGATCCATGGTGTAAGCAGATATCTTTCGAACAAAGGCATGAAGATGAGTTTCCGGGCAAGAACTTCCATTGTACTTATCAAACGTGGGCACCTTGAACTTCTGTGGGATCACAATCCCCTCAACCAGCCCCATATTTGTCATGTTAATATCCCCAGGAGTGGCATGGCTTTCTAGATCCCTAATCTTTTCTGCTAGTACCTGAATCTCTTTGTTCGGCGGTTGAACACCATACTGACCGAACTGCTCATTCAGCATAGAGAACTGATCCTCTTCTTTATCCTCCACAGCCCCAAAGAAAGGAGAAAACAGAGTTTCCTTCAGAATGTTGCCAACATGACCTGGGCCACTGCCTGCAGCAAAACCAAGACCACCACCATTGTTGATGAATACACCACCATTAGTTGTCTTCCTTCTGGGATCGCCACCACCCCTAGAACCACCAGGACCATGATTGGAGTTACCCTCTTGACTATTGCCATTATTGGCAATCGAAACCAGCTCAAGCTTCTCCACCTTCTCGGCGGTTGCTTTCTGCTCAAGGGCGAACCCTTGCATGGCGTTGATCAACTCACTCATTTTCTCTTTCAGCTCAAGAATGTCAGCGTTGGATGGATCCATCAGTCTAGGCTTGTTGCGTCTAGTAAAGTATCTGTGTGGACGAGTAACGTGCAGAGGGATGATTCTGCGTGCGCGAGCAATGATTCCTGTAACAACCAAACACGTTAGAAACCGACACCTGAAAAATAGAGGACAAGTTATTATGATTCATGCATGAATGCAATGTTTATCCGTATGAGGAACATTCTGTCCTTCGATCCTGGCTTCATTGAGACGGATAATAATTCGACAGCAACATTCTGACATCAGTCATCTGGCTTTGCTGTACGGAACAGAAAGTTGTGCTTTCCTATCTGGAACAAGGATGTCTCTCAACCAGAATCTCAATCAAGAATGTACCCTGCATATGGATAAACATGAGTTAGATGCGGCTAAATGCAAAATGGGAATGATGCAGATGCATGAATGCAATTCATAGTGTCATCCTCCAAGACATCTGAACATCAACCGTACTGGATTCCGATCTCAGAACTGATCATAACCATCCAAGGGACTAAGTAACCACAAATCCAACTCGGGGGATCGGAAATAAACGGAATCGGAGAATACATCACCATCATCACAGGAAAACCACTGAACGGACAGCAACAAGATCATCTGAACAAGTACCCCAAATCTAACCCGGGGAATCCGAAATTAACGGAACCCGCCAATAAAAACCACGGACAGAACTCCGGCGTGTCAGAAATAAATATCCATAAATCCAACTTATAAATAGAACCCAGATCACGAACCGAACCAAAGTCACCATCAAAGAGTCACCAACAAAACCTGTACCTGTAGGAACCAAACCCCTCCCCTCACAGGTGAATTCTAATAAGGTCATCCTAAGGCGGATAATCGGTCTCGACAATCGGACGAGATACTCAACGGGTTTGCCCTTTCGGGTGTGCCATGCAGCTCTCATAAGATCACCTAAACCAAAGATCCGAGAAAGAACGGTCACCGAAGTCAACAGCTCAAAAGAGATAACCCAACCATAGTGGAAACTCCACAAGGAAGAGCTCTCTCAAAAGAACCTCGTCCGGCTGTGGTATGTCACGTCGCAACAACATGTTGATCTAACATGTGGTGAAACATGAGACCACGCTAATCCTAGGTGTATACTCGGGCTTGGGTTTTAGCCCCACTCAGAACACCCACCCCCAAATCAGAGGAACCACACCTGTCCAGAATCCAGCATATTGATAACATGATACATGCAAACATATATGCAGATATACATATAATCACAGTATCATAATCACAAATGCAATAAATAAAGCAGTAAAAGCAACCCAAACTACCCTAAAAACTACGCTAGAGAGCGCTAGGATTGACTCGCTTAGGGAAGATGGACCAGCAAGAGGTCAACTAGCGTCCCCAGCAGAGTCGCCAGCTGTCGCAACGCGAAAAACAACCGGCGGGGAAAATACAGAGCCGCCACCGACGCTATTCATCCTATGACGGAAAGGGAGCGCAAGACTAACCTAAGAAAGGGAAATGAACGGTCTTACGACCAGAGATTACAAGGGACGGGAGTCGGTTACGCAAGGGGAAGGTGTTAGCACCCCTCACGTCCGCCGTACTCGACGGGATCCACGCTCAAAAGATATCTCAAAGGAAAGGAAAGGGTTGCTAATAAACTGCTCAAAGAAATTGCACAAACTGGAACAATAAACAGGTGGGGAAGAGAAAGAAAACGGAGGAAGTGGACTCGGCAGGATGTCGCATCCTGGGCCTACGTAGTTTGTCAGAAACAAACATCAGAGTCAACGTAGTTCGGGAAAGGGAGGCATGCTCGCTAAGACATCGCGTCTTATGCCTACGTATCTTCTCTATCCAGAGGAGAATCAGAGCACTCGTAGCTCGGCTAACGCACGCTGAAACAAGACACCAAAAAGGGACGCTGAGACGTCAAAAGAAACACCCAAAAGGAAACAGAATGCCAATACATGGACTTACACCCGACTCCTAATAATGACAAACGCTAACCAGCGATCACCAAAGAAAAAGGTTATCAGAACGAACCCCAACAAAGTAACCGAATATCCAGAATAAATTCCCGATATGTATAACCAATCACCACAAATGAACCCCAAAGATGAACCCCAATATGAACCCCAATAGGAACCCCAAGTGAATAACAATCATCACAAATGAACCCCGATATGAACCCCAAATGAATGACAATCGTCACAAATGAACCCCGATATGAACCCCAAATGAATAACAATCAACACAAATGAACCCCGATATGAACCCCAAATGAATGACAATCGTCACAAATGAACCCCAAGTGAACCCCAAGTTAATAACAGACGAAATTCCCCAAGGTACGAACATGCAACACACACGCCGAACAAACGGGTACTCACACCAAAGAAACCAAATAAAGAGTGAACACACGCAAAAACAAAGAAAAGGGTGCCCGGAGAGATTGCTCTCAACCTCCTGCCTACGTATCTCATCTGGTATGAGAATCAGGGCGACGTAGTTCCCCTTACCAGGGGTAAAACACTCTCCTAACCAGAGACCGGGGAAACAACAAACTAATAGGGAGGCTAGGACTCGAGCCTAATAGTTGTCATGCAATCAATATCCCTAAGTTGAGGTCTCTAGCAAGAACTTAACTCACTCTGGAAGCGAGTCAACTCAAGTCTAAACTCTACATATGTTCAACTTCCTCAGAAGTTAATCGTACGACTCCTACAGAAATGGAGATGAGAAGAGGAAAGCAAATAAACACACCAACACAAGTGAACAAGCATCACACACTATATCCATACAAGAGTCTCAAACAATGGGTGGGCTTTAGTCAAGAGGGGTCATATCAACCTCGACAAACAAGCCAAACTGTAAGGGTAATCAAATGGGCTCTTAACCACTGACATTGAACGTCAGGGTGAGCAGATCAAAATGGTAATGAGGATGAGACCTCATAGCTCTTAACCCTGGCCAGGGTGAGCTCACGACAAAGAAAGCATGGGGATCCAGAAAGTGGGATCCTTTTCCACTTGACAGACTCTGGACAAAAGATATGGGGCACATGTTCAGAAGCATCAGCATGTAGTGCGAGCATAAAGAACGACACACTGAATAACGGGGGATTGGCTACTAATCCCTTTTATCCGCCAATTGCCTCTTCTCTTGGAGGTCTTATCAAATATAACACATGCCTCTTCTTGGAGGTCTTTGGGCACAACTTTAAACAAAACACAAACAGAGCCTCTGAAGGAGGACTTGCCAGCAAAATGTCTGCCAAAAAGGTGTTAGGACTCCAGACTACATGAAGTAAGAAGCTAACTACCTGAGTGGTGTGTCAACCACAATCCAATGCTCAAGTAAGAGCTAAAGCAAGCAAGCAACTAAGGTACATGTACAACGACTAAACAGTCAGTACTTCAGTCATAAAACCAGAAGACAAGCAGTGAAACCCACTAACAGTTACACAATTCAATGCATAAGTGCTCTAGCACTCAAATAAGCTCATAAGCTCACCACATCAATTAAAACCCTATAAAACAAAAATAGGTCAGAACTCAAATGCATTTTGTATCTCACAAGGTGAGAACAAACCCAATCATCAATGATGAGTATCCAAACCTGAAACAACAGACAAAGTTAGTTTATGTATATACAATCAAACACAACAAAGCATAAACAAGCAATGGCATGATATGAATTGAATCACAAATCAAGGATCAAACCAATGTAAAAGAGGCAAAGGCTCACACCACAAAGAAGACCCCAAACCAAGTCAAAGAATGGACCAAGAACAAACCCCAAAACTGGGTCAAAACTCTAGTACAAGGACAAGACTCAAAACCTAACCAAATGACCAATCCAGGACCCATCCTTTTGCACATCACACATTCAAACACTCCCTCCAATGTTCTCAAAAGGACCAGTATCAAATCAATGATCAAGTGCCTCAAATGGCCTATGTAATGTAATGACCAAAAATATGCACAAAATGAACTTCCAACTTAGAAAATTCATATCAAACCAGAAATGTATGCAATGACTTTGAGATTTTTTGTATAAGTTCGTTATGCCATGATTGTTCAATATGCAAAAGATCAAGTCCAGAATGATGCAAATGCTATGTGAACAAAAATGCACCAATTCAATGTCAAAAATGTGACACAAATTGTCACATTTTTCTCTATGTGTCAAAAATCATGATAACAGGTGAGAAAAAATCCAAACCAGTGACTAATAATTCATGTCATGTATGCAAAATATTGGATCAAAAAGCTCAAAAATGAGGACCTCACAATACATTGAATGCACTAGGTCAATTTGGCACAATATTGATTCAAAAATTTCCATCTAAAAATCCAGACATCAAAAATTCTTGAATTTAACACCATAAAAAAGTAGACACAAATACAAAACTATGAAAAAACATTGGGACTCAATTGGATAATTTTTGTATTTTTTATGAATTAAACAAAATGACCAAAGTAATTGAAATATGAAATAGAAAAAAGAGGGAAATGAAATATTTGAATAAAATCATAAAAAATAGAAACCATAGGATCTGGCGCGCGTTTGAAATCAACGGTCCACGTTTAAACATTGAAACACACCGTTTCATTAATTGATGTCATCGCCCAGTCAGCTTTTAGCGCTCGCGTGGCCTCAGTCAAACCACTCTTATCCAATCAATCTCCCACGCATGAAGCCACATGGCACCTACTCAACAAACCCTAGCCATTAACACAGACGCCGGAGCTCCGCTCCGGTCGTCTTCTCCGACGAGCCTCCGGTGGCTCCCACGGCGGCGCCACTCAAATTTTTTCCAGAAATTCACCAGACCACCACCATTCCACTCATTTTTCAACGTTGATTCCAAATATCACCTTAGTTTCTCCTAATTCTCCCTAGGTTTTGCAAATCGAAGGAGAGAAGTTTCTAGATCCAAACTTCCAGTCACAACTACGTCCTCAATTCTCACTCAATCTCAATTCTAAACATATATTCGTAACTTATGCATCACGATCTTCAATTCTATAACCTAAAAACAGCAAAAGGAGAGAGTGGAAATGAAGTCACCTGGAAATGGAGACCTCTGAAATCGCGATCTCACAAGCTCACCTGCTCCAGATCAACTCCTATGAACTTCCTTTGAAGCTTTATGCAAAAAGAAATGGTTGAATCCTCTTGAATGCACCTCAATTTCCAAATCCGTTCATCACAATAATGCACTTGAACTGCTCGATTTCTTGAAGAATTACACCAAACGATGGATGATTCTTGATCAATGAAGCATGAGGATCAAGAATATGCAATAATCTTTGAGGTTTGTGTGAAGAAAATGCAAATTCGAAGAAGGAGATTTTGAGAGAGTTTCTTCAATTCTAGATCTGAAAATGGTTGTTATGGCAGTTATGATTAGGGTTTCTCTATTTATACTCCTTGCTAATGACACTGATAATCATTTTATCCATTTACTAATCTTGATTAGTGAGTTATCATGCCAATTGCAAAATGCAAATTAAGCTCCCATGGCCATAATGCACGTGCTAATCCCCATGCTAGGATTTTAATCCACTCAAGAGCAACCAATGGTCAGGATTTGAAGATTATTTTGCTTGCATCTTAATCCAAAAATGAATGGTGAAGATTTGATTCATTTTGCACATGTGTGAAATAATGTGACTTTTGACCATGATTCCTCTTGCACAATTGAGCCATATGATGTCATTTTGAGATGCCTTGAACATGAGAAGCATTTTGCAAAAAGAATGAACCAATTTGGAGCATTATGTCAAAAGTTATGCCATTTTGAATTTCCATGCACACTTGGTGATCAAATGACCATAACTCCTCAACCATCCATCACATGGACATGAATTAGAACTTTTTGGAAAGGGGAGACAAAGATCTACAACTTTCGTGTTCACCAAAAATCCATTTGAAACCCCTTTGATATTGAAAAGTCAAGTTGAAAGTGGACTAAAAACTTGCCAAATTTGGAAACTTTGAATTATAGGTCATTTTCCATTTTTAGTAACTTTTGCCATGACCTTTGAATCTTCAAGATGGATGTTTAGAATGAAGAATAGACCGCATTTGAACAAGATTGAGGTATATCAACTCATTTCCCCACCTCATAGCCCTCAGTTGACTGCACAGTTGACTTTTGGTCCTCAGATGACCTTGAAATGTCTTGATCAATTTGAGCCTCTACCACTTGGTGAAATTGCTTCAAAATGAAACCCTAGCTCATGTAAGCTCCTTATAACAATCATGTGATCCTCATCCCAAGAAAATACCTCATCTCTTTGAGAAACCCTAGTTGGAAGAACTTCATTAATTAGGGTTGACCAGAGGTCACAACCCTAATCCAGAGGAACTTGAGGATGAACTCTGAAACCTTTGATGATGATAGAACCATGATGATGGTGATATGTCCTTGCAGATAAGATGATGCTAAATACCTTTGAAGAATCAATAAACCCTAATTGGAACCCATACCCTCAGATGGCTGATGATCAATTCATAGAGACCCTCAGGCTTGAATCACCTAACTTCCCCATCTCTTGAAAAGACTTTGGAGGATGACCTTCTCATTTTCATATGAGATGCAAAATGCAATGCCTAATGCCTTAAAACATGAAATGCAATGTCCCAAACTAGTCTCAAGAAGAGGAGGGCAAATTTTGAGGTGTTACAGTGGGGAATTGATATGATTGGCATGATAGAGCCGAAAGCGTCCAACGGACACAGATTTATTCTCGTAGCAATTGATTACTTCACCAAGTGGGTTGAAGCGGCATCATATGAAAATGTGACCAGGCAGGTGGTCGTGAAGTTTATCAAGAATCAACTCATATGCCGATATGGTGTGCCAGACAAGATCATTACTGATAACGGATCTAACTTGAACAACAAAATGATGAAAGAGCTGTGTAGTGAGTTCAAGATTGTGCATCATAATTCTTCTCCTTATAAACCCAAGATGAATGGGGTTGTTTAAGCTGCTAATAAGAATATCAAGAAGATTATCTAGAAGATGGTTGTCACGTATAAAGATTGGCATGAGATGTTGCCATTTGCTTTGCACGGCTATCGTACATCTGTCCGCACTTCAACAGGGGAAACCCCTTTCTCGCTTGTTTATGGCATGGAGGTTGTACTCCCAGTAGAGGTGGAGATCCCATCAATGAGAGTCCTGATGGAGGCAAAGTTGACTGACGCTGAATGGGTTCAGAGTCGTTATGACTAACTGAACTTGATTGAAGAAAAGAGATTGACTGCCATGTGCCATGGTCAGTTATATCAGCAGAGAATGAAGAAAGCTTTTGATAAGAAGGTCAAGCCTCGTGTGTTCCGAGAAGGTGACCTTGTGCTCAATAAAGTCTTGTCTTTCGCGCCCGATTCCAGGGGCAAGTGGACTCCAAACTATGAAGGTCCATATGTTGTTAAGAGGGCCTTTTCAGGCGGTGCTTTGATTCTTACAACTATGGATGGGGAGGATTTCACTCGTCCTGTGAATTCAAATGCAGTTAAGAAATACTTCACCTAGAAATAAAAACAGAATAGCTCGCTAAGTTGAAAACCCGAAAGGGCGGCTTAGGCAAAAATGAGCGTCTCGGTGGATTGAAAACTCGAAAGGGCGATCCAGGCAAAAGTTAGAGACATAAAAAATAAATAAAGGTATCCCGCTAGATTGAGTACCTCATTCTGGAGCAATCTAGGCAAAAAATTAGGAATTTGGCAAGTAACTGCATCCTGACAAGACTTTGTTCTACAACTGTCATCCGTCAGAGATTCTTACTCATTCGTCATCCACTGAAGCTTCAAATACATCGGATTCAGAATTGGTGGAGAAACGGTCATTATGTTCAATGTAGCCTTTTCCAATATATATCACCAATTTCAAATTTGTAAAGATCTATGGAGTCTTGCCATTTGCAGACTACCATTCCATCAAATAAATTTGAGCCTTTTATCCAATTATTTGCCCTCTTATTTGTTTCTATTCAACAAATGTTTTGGAATGCTTTTAATTGAGAAAATATCATTGTTTTAAATAAAAGAATTTTTCATAACTTGTTTTTAAACAAAGTGAACATTCACAATGACAAAAGGATACTTAGGTGATCCTCAGTGCTCTCCCAAGGATGGTATGATCTCCAACAGGGTAAGGCATTTGTTCATATTCCTGGAATGACTGTATCTTCTTCCTCTGGAGCCCTTTTGGTGGTTTATCCTACTGAGTGGAATGCTTGTTGAGATATTCACCACTTTCCCCTTCAGCGGAGTAGTGACCTTTCCTCCTCAGTAGATGTGATCTCCTTGGTGGGTACGGTACTTGGTGGTTGATCCCCAGAATCCCTTTATCCCTTGGATAGATTCCCCAATAGATTTGCTCGTGCAGCAGATTCCATCTGTGCAATAAACTCTTGTCCCCAGCTGGATTGACTGATGATTCATCCCCTGCAGAGGTCTTTGTTTCCAGGTATCCCTGATTCCCCGGCATATTGGATACTCTCCGTGGAATCTGGCTTTCTCTCTTGATATGTGGTACCAGATGAATTTGTGCTTATTTCTTTGGAGCCGTTTGTGTTAGAAATGTCTGTTTGTCAGCATTCATCATATATAAATCACGCATGTGTGCATATAATTTTCAAACATTCGGATATTCATATTGCATTTTATGCCATATATCTTTGTTTGTTATTCCTCTACTAGTTGGTAATACATTCCCCAAGCAGATGTCGGCGTCTGATCCCTCAATGTAAAGTCATCCCATTAAGCAGAAAGTGTTTATCTTTCCTTCCGCATTCCCCACTAAGTTATATCCTCGTGGACGACAGTTTGTCTTCGCTTCCTCCCAACACATATATTAGGATGGGTTCCCCTATTGAGTTATATCCTCACTAGGATGAGTCTTGATTCAGCTTGCCTCTTTGCTTTGATCCTAAGTTGGCCTCTTGTGACTGTTTCCTGTGTTTCACCTTGGTATGAATGAATAATTGCTCAGTAATCGGTGATTATTCATCTTATCCTCGACGGAGTCTGTGGTTTTCTACCCTTATGCCGGTAGTTGTAAGCCATATTTTCTCCCCTTTTGCAGAGTTAACCTTCTTGTTCATCTTAATCGATGACGGTTACTCTTCCGTGGTTTTCTGCCCAGTATCTGGTAGATGTAATCCCCTCCTTGACGGTTATCATTATCCAATATTCGGTGTTGATAGTCCCTCATCCTCTTGGATAATTGCTCTGGTTAGGCAGTTTATCCCTAGCAAGTCATCTTTCATACCGGTTGTCGGTAATGTTTGTTGCTCCCCTTGATTGGTCATCATTATATACCTAGTTTCGGTATCCCGATGCCTTTCTTTGTCGGTCGATTTATCCTTTATTAACCTATTAACCGGTTGTGGATAATCTTCCATGCGGGTATATTATCTATGTTCTGACGGTAATAGATAATATATCTCATGCACTCATTGGTCGAAGCCTTTTGTTCTTCCCCAGTTGAGTAAGATTCGTATCCCTATTTTGGAATCGAATGTCCATCCCATAATCGAGTTTGCTTGTTGCCCTCTTTTCGGATGATGAGTGTTTTGGGGATATTCCCCAATTCACGCTTTGGTTGGTCACCTATTATATGCCCAGTAACCGGCATCCCTGGTATTCCTTCCTTCTGCTCCCTATTATGACTTTTTTGTCCCCTGTGGAGTCAGATTTTCCTGAGTTAAAATATACCTTTTTAGGTCTTCCTCAGATGATTTGGTTGATTGATATCTCTCACCCTTATACCGATCTTAGATATTCATTCTTCCGGGGCATGTTGTTCTCTCACCCTCATACCGGTGTTCAGATCACACGTCTCTTTGAGCTTATTACCCAGTAACTGGTAATACCTCATCCCGTTGTTTCCCCAGGAGGTTTCTGTTGGGATTTTCCTCAGTTGAGTCCTTAGTGGACATCCCCACCTGAGTCCGGATTTTCATCTGAAGTATCCGTTGCAGACAAGTTTTAGTTGTATTGGCATATTCCCCAATACATGCATCTTCGAGTCAACTCGAGTTCTTCCATTGATTTATTTCATGGATTCTCCCCGTGTCTCTCAGCAAGTCTCAAGTCGTGACCTGCTCACGCATTTTCACCCTTTACTCCCTCAGAGTCTCTGTCTCCCTAGTGAGTGTATTACTCCTTTGGATTTTCAGTTTCTCCGGATTTCTCTTTTTCTTTTGTGGACGCATATCCCCACAGGTTTTTACCATCTTTGCATGTATACATCTGCATCATGAGGTCTCTTGGGGACCAAAATTCATCTCTTTGATATTATTTAAGCCCATTCTACCCCGTCAAGACGAAGATTTTAACCTTCACTTCACCGGCTAGAATGACCTTAAATAGGGGCATCTGTAAGACCCCAATTTTGTCCCTAAGATCCCTCATGGCATCATAACATTGCACTTGCATTGCCTCAAGGATCATTAGCATCTTGGTTCCCTTTGCCTTTGGGTAGAACCTTTTGTGAGTGGTTTGAGATCACCAAGCATGTTTGAATTGTGTATCATTGCTTTCCTCATTTTATTTACTAACCAAAATCACAAAAATATGTCACTAACCTCTTTTGTTTGTAGCTAGAGCAATCACCAGGCCAAAGCTTCAAGGAGATCCCTCATGCAAAGATATGGTCAAGAGAAGATGAAAGCAAGCATGGTAATGGTTCCCAAAGCTCTCATCCATCAAATATGCCTCCCTAGCATCTAAATTCATCATTTTGATCAAAGCAAGTCAAAGGGTTTGAGGTTTGTGCCCAAAGGAAACCCTAATTCATCTGCGCACCATAATGCCTTGCTCTTGAAGCAACCCCAGCCCATGATCAAATACAATCAAGGGAAGTTTTTTAATTCATCATTTCATGCATATTTGAACTTATTTTAGTGTCCTCAATCATCAATTCATCAAGATATGAGTCATGGACCTGAGGAGTTGATCAGTCAATTCATCTGACTATTTTGAAATGCACTGAGACCTAACTTTTTATGTGTTGGTCAAATGGAGATGGTTCAAAAAGAAACATTGTTCTTAAGGACAATATGAACAACTTTCAGGTTCATCAAAAATTGATTTGAAGCTTGGAAGGCCATCTCCCATTCCAATACATTATAGGTCATTTTGACTGAAACCCTAATTTTGGGTCAACTTCCCAAGGACACAACTCATTCATTTTTTATGATTTTGAGGTGGGATAAAATGCATTGGAAATATTAAGATGTCTACTTAAAATGTTATGCTGAACAAAATTTCAAAATCTCAAAGGAAATACATGCGATAATGCAAGACATTATAGGTCCTTTTTGACCAAAGGCATTAAAAGGCAAAAAAGTCCAACTTCAAGTGCCCATAACTCTCTCATAAAAAATCCAAATGATGCAAAATGTAAGTCTATTTTGATTGCCTTGGAAAGATCTACAACTTTTATGTTGGAGGTTTTTCCATTTGAGGCTTGCATCATCAATACAGAGGGGCTTGAAAATTGACCAAATTTAGAAACCTTGCTTTGACATGTCATACACCTTGCACTTTAAACTCAAATTTCATAAATTTCCACACTTCAAATGGCTTTTTGTCCAACATAACAAGTGTTCCTTACATCAAGACCTTTCCAACCATTACTCACATGATCATGTTTGGATTTGGCAAATGGCATTTTCAAAGAAGCGAATATTTTGGTGCATTTATGGAAACTTGATTCAAACTTCATGCATAATCCAATTACATCATATCTCCACGTCCAAAACCAATATGCTGATGTTAAGCTTGCCAAATCAATTAGATTTGGGCCCTCCATGCGCCTGTACAGGCCCATGCATGGAGGCCCTCTTCATTCATGCACATGAAATTTTCATGCATTGTCTTTGCCAATTGCTATATATAGAGCTGTTCAGTCTCACTCTTCCTCAACCTAATGGCGCCAGAAATGTTGCACAACTGAAACCATAGCAAATACCAAAGAAGCTATCTCACTTTCTGTTAATTCCTTAGGATTGGCATTAATTTTGTAAAACAAATAATGTAATCATCTCTGTTGTTTTAATATGTTGGGTTGAAGAAGTTCAACATCTGGACCAACATGTCATGTACGATGTCACGACATCATACCTGTGACATCGTACATGTGTAGAAAACTGAATTAATTAATTCAGTATTTATGCTGGGATTAGTAAGGATATTTGGTGAATATCCTAACTCCCATGTGGAGGTCTTGAAGACTCAATCAGAAGATATATAGGCTCAAAGTAAGGAGATATATATGGAGAGATTTTAGGATTGAAGACCTTGTTTGTAGCAGAATTTTTCTGCTGAATTTGTAACAGCAAAGAACAAGTTTGCTGCGATTTCTGAAGGCCCAAATCCAGTTGGGTGATTAGGTTATAAATAGCACATTGTAACCTAGTTGTTGTAAGCCTCTTAGAATGAAAATTTAGGGGTGTGTGTGAGGTAAACCTCCCAGTCTGTGGGAAGGTTACCATGTGTTTCTCAGTGGTAAAAGCTGAGAGTATTTGTAACTCAAAGCCTGTAGGCAAGAGTGATTTTGTTCTTGAATGAAGCTGTGAAGCAAGTTCAAGGTGTGGTAACATTACATTGTATTTGTAGTGATAGGAATGGAAACTGGAGGTTTCTATCTAGGAGTTCCTAGTTATAGATTGCATTGGGTAGGGATTAAGTGAAGAGTTGTAAACGGGGGAGTTTAACTCTGAATTAATACTGCTAATAATGGATCTTCTTCCTGGCTTGGTAGCCCCCAGATGTAGGTCATGTTGGACTGAACTGGGTTAACAATTTCCTGTGTTTGTTTTCCTTCTGCATGTGTTTATTACTGTCATAACTCAGCTGGTATTCCAGTCAGCTTATCAAGATGATAACAGATCTGGTATATAGCCTTCTGGTTGAATGTCAATCAGCATGTTGTAACATTTATCAGTGACAGCGTATACTGAATAATAAGCAGGTTGATTTCAGTTCAGTATTTATTTAAGTTTGTTCCTTTCAAGGATAACAGACCTGGCCGAAGGATCATTGTGAAACTGTCACACTGGATGTGTTGACAGTTGATACTGAAAGCTGACACTGAAGTATAGACTAGTTGGTCGTTTACAGTACTGCAAACTTAGCACAGTACGTTTCCAGGAACATAACAGAACCAGCATATGTTCTGGCTGTTGAACTTAATGTTGTGACATCTATTCCCAACAGCATGTGCTAAAGTGTAGGTTAATTGGTTTTTCTGTTTCAGTATTTTTCTCAGGCTATTCTTCAGGGATTCAACAGCTGAGCTAAAATCCAGGAAACCAACTACTAACCTACAATTAATGAACCTAACAAATAGCCTAGTTGTTAGCAATCTAATAAGTGGTAATTAGATTAACGTGTTCATTCAGGAAATACATGTAAAAGACAAACACACTGGAACAATGTAATAGATGATATCCAAAATCAACAGTAAGACATCATGCTGATAACTGTGTAAGAAAACAACAGAAGTGAGAACTAGGATAGATCTCTGTTGAGTCCTTCTTCCTGATGCACAGAACCAGGTGTTCATCCATTCTAGGGTGAAATAGAATGAGATGTCGTGACATCTGTGAACGTGTGCATATTAGTACAGGGGTTAATAACTGTCTTGTTGTATTAATTACAAGGTTAGATCAGATGTCATGACTTGGAGTAGAACATCTGAATTCTGACTAAGCCAGAATTTCAATTGGTATCAGAGCAGGCATCCTGTTCTGCTTCTGGATGAGATCCATGGGTGATACTTTTGGGTATCTTGCAAGAAGTTATGTTGGAACCAGTGGAAGGTTCTGTAATTTCTCTGAATGGTCCCTTGAAGTAGGTGGATGGACAGGAATGATGTGTACCTGTATCTGGAGGTTGGCAATTGGCCTTTGGATGGGACATCTGTGCCAGTATTGAATCACATTCAAACTTGGTATGGACTTGGAGGCTGATCTGGTGAAAAGGGTGTTCTTAGGTTGAGTTGTATTATGATTTCCGCTGCATAATACCTGGCAAAACTCAAACTCTGATGTAGTTTTCCCTCAAGTGGATGAAAGAATGCTGAATTCAAGATTCCATCATACTCGAGTGAAGATGTCAAAGATACTTGAGTCTCATCAAGTCCACTCTTCTTGGTAAGAATCACCTGATCACTAATTCTTGTACTCTCCTGGTCAGTGGATATGAAGACCTTGAAGACTTTCAAGGAGGGCCTGCTTCAAGGAGGTTAAACTGATGTTCTATGTGATGTTAGAACATGTTGTTCAACAAGTATGCAGCTTCTGGTTGAAGAGCAGATGGTTTTAGGAGTCAAACAAAGGAATACCTTGGTTTGAAACCTACTCCTGACCTGGAAGAGGAGACATCTGTGTGAGCTAAGTTGACTAGGATAGGGTCAACTGTGTGTATGCTCAAGAAGGTCACTTTTAGAAGTTGGATCTCTAGAAGTGGAGCTGGTTGAAAAGTGACACTGTGCAATCCCCGCTGTGTGCCTTATCCCTGTAGATTGATCAGGGTTGGGCAGTTGGTTTCTGAAGTACTATAGTGTACCAGAAGACAAGTCTCCTGGATGATAGAAGTCAATAATAGGGCAACCTGACTGCTATTCCATTCAAGAGGATTGGGACCATGAATCTTGTTATTCAAACACCACGATCAGAAGTGACAGTTCTTTCAAGGAGTGAGAATATGAAGATTCAGAGGTTGGTTGAGGTAGTATGCTCTGGCAATGCATATCTACTATGAACTAGTGTTGTTGCCTTTCACTAGTACTCATGGTCAGCTGAAGTCTGATTGGCGTGATTGGAGTAAGTCTAGGTATAACTCATAGAGTTAGGTGCCACTGGTAGGGATGGTGTATGTCATTTTGAGACATATCTGTACAATGCATGGATATTGGTGTGAAGTTTCCATGATTGTTAATTTGAGGGGGAGTTTTGGTTAACCTCCTCAAGTTTGGTCAGCCTAGGGTCTGGTTAGCTGTTGACCTGTGTCACATGGGTTCTGGTGGGTGTGTGACACGTTTGCAAGGAAGAATTCATCTCTCTCTTTCCTAAGGGTGAATTTAATCTGAGAAGAGTTTCAAAACTGTTGAAGTGCTTGCAAGCAGAAGATGTTGACACTAGAAGAGTATTTTCAAAGTAATCTTATGGTGGAAGTATCTGAAAGGAATATTGGGAAAGGATTCAAGATCAATGTCAACTTGTGCCAAGTACAAGTATAGAATTGATTATCCTTGGAACTCAAGATAACTGATGTTCTTAGAGATGTTGGAACATCTCTTCTTCAAGACCCTGTGCAGAATCACAGGAAGGATAGTACATTGGTTGATGATCTATCTCTTTGGTGGCAGCAAAAGCATATGATCTCTGAAAAGGTTTCCTGGCAAGAAACATGTTCAGCCTGGGTGTGTACAAGAAGAAGAAGACATCATAGTCTTGATGGTGGTCACTTGGATCAGTTTATCTCTGATCTAAGTAAGGAAGTGCATTGGCTAATGCACACTATGAAGTTAAGAACAAGTGGCAGCATTCTTAACATCATGGAAACAGCCTTGCTTTAGGAAGTGGAATCATTGGTATAGCTGAAGGGTTAGTTTCTAACTGGCCTTCTGAAGACTCATGCATCAGAGTGTCTGATGTCTTTGGAGAAGAAGCAGTAATTCATCAAGGTGTGAGCTTGGATGACTTAACTGCAAACCTGCAGGATGGAGGTTGTTTACTCAAACTTGGTTCCACAATCAAGTCTATGAGAACATTGAACTCTTGTTCTGTGAAGGGAGGAAGTTCTTTCAAGTGGCAGAAGAAGGAGCTGAATTCAACAGCTAGATGTCTAAACACAATGTTGTGACATTTGGTTTAACATCAGATTCTTAGTTGGTGAAGTGGCACATCAACTTAAGATAGAAGGGTCTACAGAGTTGTAGATTTGGTACTTCAAAAGGATCGTTCTCATTGCAGTTCTTAGGAGTTGCTGGTTGGAGAAGATGTTACATGCTTTGTTCAACATGTAACTTGAAGTTCAAATCTCACTTGGAAGGTCAGAATATCTTTGGGAAAAGTCTGATAAACTTGGGGAGGTCAAAAAGCAGCAGTTGACCTTTTCATATGAGGATTCATGAAGGAGGTAATCCACCAGTGGCAGTTGGTCTACCTCAGAAGTGAGTTCGAAGAATCAAGATAATCAACATATGGCAGCTGATTATTCTTGAGGAAAGTCTGAGACAAATTACTTTTGAGCATAAAAGTATTAAGTTGAAGACAAAAGGAGGTGTTTTCTATTCATCCCTTGGAGCTTGTGGTAGGAGTTCTGAGCCATCTATGGAAGATTATCTCTTGTAATGGGATGAAAATGTATATGTCCCAATTTGTGTCTGGGTTCTTCTTGATCAAAGCTGGTGACTCAGTGATATCTGAAGACTATCAGATGGTGCCCCTTGTTGTGAAGGATGTCCCAGCTGATGTTAGAACATCTTGTGAAGTGGGCTTCTGTTCTGGTTAGAAGAGAGATTGACACAGAGTGTGAATGTGTTCAGCTAAGAGGGTTGAACAGAGGGTGTGCTCTTGAAGACATGAAGATGCGTCTTATGTTTTCCATTCATCTAGTGGTTTGGATTCTCTTTGAATCAGGAAGTATGTGAAGGTCCAACTTTGGTATGTTGGATATGCCCATGTGTGATCTCCAAGCTTCAAGAGGAGAGTGGGTTGTTCAGGACAGGGGGAGTTATGTCTGTGTGCTGCAAGAAATCATCAAGCTTGTGGTCTACGTATTCTCAGATATGGCACCTTGTCAGTTATCAGGATGCTGTGATGTATGTCAAGGTTGAGTGAGCAGAAGAATGTCTGACCGAATGTCATGACATTGCCCTGGACAATGCTATACATTCCTTATGAGTCTTAAAGTCATTAGGAATTATAAGGGTGTTGTGTCAAATTCTGATAAATCAGAATAAGCCTGATGGCTACAGCTGTGTGGTACAGGGGGAGTAACCATCTCCTGAAGTGTGGGAATTTGACTGTAGCAGTGCCAGATGTCAAGTCTCTACTGGAGGTATGACAGGAACCTTGGGAAATGTTGAATACTGGCAGAATGTAGGAAAAAGCCGCGTGGAATGTTAAGACATCGCGTGCAACGTGTCTGACTGCATATATGGAATAGTCTCCATGCACTGGAACTGCTGTTTTGGAAAAGAAACAGTCAAGAGCTATAAAAGGTATTCAAAGATAGTCTGAGATTTTGTTGGTGATTCTCTGACTATTTCTCAGCAAAAATTAATGAATCTTGACCAAGCATTAATTCCTACCGTTAATTCCTAAGCACGGTCTGGACTATTTAAAGGATGTAATAGCCCTCTTCTTCTCACAAGAGAAACACTCCATTCCCTCAGAATCATGGGGTATGTTAAGGTCTGGGCAAGCTGCGCCTGGATCTGGTTTTGTGAGGGGTGCCTTTACAAATGTTTAGCTAAAAAGGGGGAGAGAAATACAGTCCTGGGGTTGAGAATGTACCAGAAGCAAGCTGACTGTGGTAGCAAACAGAAGATGGTGTCAGGCACAAAATCCACCAACTGGGTATATCACTTGTGTCTTGTGATCTGAGTTAAGAGGACAGTTGTGTCTTGTGATCTGAGTTACATTATCTATGTACTCAGTATTACATATTCTTCCGGAAGCTCTCCGGTTGAGGGAAAAGGTTCTGGTACAACTGATCCGTGTACCTCTTCTTCCTCATGTACACCAACTTTGGTGTTTGTGGTGGTGGAGCCAATGACAGAGATGAAGAGCATTCCCAAATTGGGATGTTTTGTCTAGTGTATTGTTTATTTGTTTTAGCTAAAATTTGCCAAAGGGGGAGATTGATAATTCCTTAGGATTGGCATTAATTTTGTAAAACAAATAATGTAATCATCTCTGTTGTTTTAATATGTTGGGTTGAAGAAGTTCAACATCTGGACCAACATGTCATGTACGATGTCACGACATCATGCCTGTGACATCGTACATGTGTAGAAAACTGAATTAATTAATTCAGTATTTATGCTGGGATTAGTAAGGATATTTGGTGAATATCCTAACTCCCATGTGGAGGTCTTGAAGACTCAATCAGAAGATATATAGGCTCAAAGTAAGGAGATATATATGGAGAGATTTTAGGATTGAAGACCTTGTTTGTAGCAGAATTTTTCTGCTGAATTTGTAACAGCAAAGAACAAGTTTGCTGCGATTTCTGAAGGCCCAAATCCAGTTGGGTGATTAGGTTATAAATAGCACATTGTAACCTAGTTGTTGTAAGCCTCTTAGAATGAAAATTTAGGGGTGTGTGTGAGGTAAACCTCCCAGTCTGTGGGAAGGTTACCATGTGTTTCTCAGTGGTAAAAGCTGAGAGTATTTGTAACTCAAAGCCTGTAGGCAAGAGTGATTTTGTTCTTGAATGAAGCTGTGAAGCAAGTTCAAGGTGTGGTAACATTACATTGTATTTGTAGTGATAGGAATGGAAACTGGAGGTTTCTATCTAGGAGTTCCTAGGTATAGATTGCATTGGGTAGGGATTAAGTGAAGAGTTGTAAACGGGGGAGTTTAACTCTGAATTAATACTGCTAATAATGGATCTTCTTCCTGGCTTGGTAGCCCCCAGATGTAGGTCATGTTGGACTGAACTGGGTTAACAATTTCCTGTGTTTGTTTTCCTTCTGCATGTGTTTATTACTGTCATAACTCAGCTGGTATTCCAGTCAGCTTATCAAGATGATAACAGATCTGGTATATAGCCTTCTGGTTGAATGTCAATCAGCATGTTGTAACATTCATCAGTGACAGCGTATACTGAATAATAAGCAGGTTGATTTCAGTTCAGTATTTATTTAAGTCTGTTCCTTTCAAGGATAACAGACCTGGCCGAAGGATCATTGTGAAATTGTCACACTGGATGTGTTGACAGTTGATACTGAAAGCTGACACTGAAGTAGAGACTAGTTGGTTGTTTACAGTACTGCAAACTTAGCACAGTACGTTTCCAGGAACATAACAGAACCAGCATATGTTCTGGCTGTTGAACTGAATGTTGTGACATCCATTCCCAACAGCATGTGCTAAAGTGTAGGTTAATTGGTTTTTCTGTTTTAGTATTTTTCTCAGGCTATTCTTCAGGGATTCAACAGCTGAGCTAAAATCCAGGAAACCAACTACTAACCTACAATTAATGAACCTAACAAATAGCCTAGTTGTTAGCAATCTAATAAGTGGTAATTAGATTAACGTGTTCATTCAGGAAATACATGTAAAAGACAAACACACTGGAACAATGGAATAGATGATATCCAAAATCAACAGTAAGACATCATGCTGATAACTGTGTAAGAAAACAACAGAAGTGAGAACTAGGATAGATCTCTGTTGATAACTGTCTTGTTGTATTAGTACAGGGGTTAATAACTGTCTTATTGTATTAATTACAAGGTTAGATCAGATGTCATGACTTGGAGTAGAACATCTGAATTCTGACTAAGCCAGAATTTCACTTTCTTTCAAACTTTTCAGATCCAAAATTCAACTACATCTGGTTGAATCCTTGGATCTAAAGCTTCTAAACCTTCATCCTTCAACATTGATCTTCTGTTTTGGCAAAGAAAGCAAGGAATGGAGCTCAAGTTTCCAGAAATCAAGCTTACTCTTCAACTGGTATTTTCTTCGAATCTCATCATCCATTGACCTATTTGCTTGGATCTTGTGTTGGCTGAAGTCCTCTCAATAGAGGCATCATGATTATGCATTTAATTTTTGAAATCCATTGAGTTCATGATGAACACCACAGAACTTCCATCTCTGATTTCTCTCAATATAGAGATCTAGAGTGGAATTGAGTGACACAGGGATGATGTACATCATCCCAGCTTTCTAAATATGTATGGATCGTGCATTTTGGTTGCCTTTTGGATCTCTGCAATTTTGGCCGGAAAATCCAAGCTCACCGGAGAAGAAGGTGGCTCCGGTGGCTGTCCCATTGCCAGATGCATTGTGGACCCTTGGATTCATTTTCCAGATTTGATCTTGGCCTTTGATTGTATTGACTTATTTTAATGTTGTGTGTTACGCATTGACCTGGACTCATGGTGAGCGTGCGCCTCTGTACCATTTGATGTGCCAGGTAAATTAATGAAACACATCCAATGATCCCTGATTTTCCATATTATTTCAATTTCTGATTTTATTTTGTTTATTCCCTTTTATTTCAAAAATCAATATCTTCTTCATTTTTAATCCAAAAAATATGGGACCAATTGCATTAGTCTCCAAATAAATTCTAGTTTCTATTTCTGATTTTTAAGATTTTTTATTTTGTCATTTGATATTTTTTGTGAATTTTCTCTTTTCTGGTTATTTTTAATTCATTTTAAATAGTTTTTGATATTCAAAAAATACAAAAATATTTTCCTAACCTATTTGAGTGATGATGGATCTATGAAAAATATTCTCATCAATTTTTAAATTGATTTGAGATTTATTTGAGATTTTAGTTCAATTAGGTTATTTTTATTCATTTTTAATTAATTAAAAATAGTTTCTGACTTTTAAAAATGCTGAAATTTTTTGTCAAACTTAGTTTGACCTTGTTGAACTTGGGATAAATTACTTGGATCTTTCAAGGTTGATTTGAAGTGATTTTGAAGTTTGACCTTTCTTTTATTTTTAATTCAAGTTTATTTTAATACTGAAAATACCAAAAATATCATGCTTATTGTTTGATCTCCAATCTTCATCTCACTTCTGATTTCTTATTGTTTGACTTTGACTTTCAATGTCATTTGGTCAATACATATGGATTGGTACATCTTATTTCACTTTATGCTTTTTGATCTTTCCATTTCCATTATCCATTCTCCATCTCCTTCTTCTTCTTCTTCTTTCTTTTTGATCAATGAGTTGAAGGTTGATAAGTTAACATTGATTAGGGAGACTTAATCTTCCTTGATTCAAATCTAATTCATCTTGATCAATTGATCAAGTGAATGGTTTTGCATTAAGGATATGTTGTTTTCTAAATCATGCAAAAGGCTTAAACCAATACAAGATCAGTCCTCTTTTCCCTTTTTGGCATGGCAAGTTGTTGGAACTTGGTTCACTAATCAAGACTTCTAACTTGTGTTGTTGCCTACATTATTATTGACCGGCCTCAGATAGTTGTGACTTCTACATAAGTCCAATTACGATTGCTTAACATAGCGCTAAATTTGCCTTATGGCACACTAACTATTGACAATTAACATTTACTTTTTGCTCTTTACTTTTATGCAATTTACTATTCTTGCACATATTATCCATTTGCTTTTCTCTTTGCTCACTTGAGCACATGTTTATGTTAATTCCATTTGCCTTTTGCTCACTTGAGCACATAATTGTGTATATATTATTATGCTTGTGTTTATTTTGATTGTTGTGAACCAAATGCAAAGAAATGGACTTAGATCTTAGGACTTTCCCTATGCAAAGAATGGAGAATTGGACTTAGATTCTAGGACTTTCCTTATGCAAAATTGGAGTAAATGGACTTTAATGATGAAGATGGATTAGAGGGACCAAATCTCTAAACTCACTCTTATCCATCCTTGGTTTACTTCATGAAACTTTTGATGTGTGTGCTTTTGTGCTAGGGAATTCTATGAGAACTCAAGTTGGAGGACCATTGCCATGTTCATCCAAAGTGAAAGATACAAGATACATTGAGGATCTCTTAAGAGGCTTATTTGATGATTGCTTATGCTTTGTGTGATTGCTTATTCCAAAGGATAGGAGCTACTTGGATCATCTATATGATCTCAAGAGAGGGACTCCATTGTGGTTTTGTTTCTTTACCCCTCATCTTTTTGCTTTACTTAGGAATTTAGCCCTTCTTCTTCTTCTCTCCACTCTAACCCAAGCCAAAACTTTTTGTGCAAACATTTAACACTTGTTTTCAACATTAGAAACCTAAGCCTTATGCTTTTGATTTTCAAACTTTCTTTTCATAACACTTATTTTGAATTGAATCTTTAAGTCAACTTTGACCATTTTGTATATACTTCTAATTGGTAAATATAACCCATTCAAGTGTATTTTGTGGTCCCAATGGCCACTTCCTTAATCAAATTTTTCATAACCTTTAGCTATTAGGTTTGAGTTATCCTTGTGGTAGATGTAATACTCACTTATATCCTTAGTGATGGACAATGAGTCTTCCATGCTTATTATAGGGTTAACCCCTCACTAGCATGTTGAAGCTATACTCACATGGTAGATTTGTGGTTTGGTTGAGTTTTCTCCCTTTGATAACAAAAGACCTTAAGGCTTTTGGACCAAATCAATTCACCAACTCATTTTGAGATTTTTACCCCGAACTACGAGGCTTTGATCCTAATCTTTTTTAAGATGGTACGTAGGCAATGGGTTTATCCATCCAAACGTAAAATGTAAATAACTTGTACATTCTCTTCTCATCTCTTCAATCATGTTTGCACAAACAAAAATTTCACAAAAAACAACAACCTTCACAACAAGTATGAAAAGGGCTCCCTAGGAGTACCTAGGATGTTTTGGGTGCCTAACACCTTCCCATTGCATAACCAACCCCCTTACCCAGATCTCTGTTTCTTTTACTAGTTTTTTGTTAAAACTATTAGGTTTTTGTTCGCTTTCTAACCATTCCTTTGGATAACTAGAAGTGCGGTGGCGACTCGACTTGTATGATTTACCTTGGATTTAGTCAATATCTCTAATGGTAACGAATACCCCGCTACACATGGCAAGTTGTTGGAACTTGGTTCATTAATCAAGACTTCTAACTTGTGTTGTTGCCTACATTATTATTGACCGGCCTCAGATAGTTGTGACTTCTACATAAGTCCAATTACGATTGCTTAACATAGCGCTAAATTTGCCTTATGGCACACTAACTACTAATATTAACTATTAACCATTAACATTTACTTCTTGCTCTTTACATTTATGCAATTTATTATCCTTGTACATATTACTCATTTGCTTTTTCCTTTGCTCACTTGAGCACATGTTTATGTTAATGCAATTCGCCTTTTGCTCACTTGAGCACATAATTGTGTATATATCATTGTGTTTGTGTTTTGATTGTTGTTGACAAATGCAAAGAAATGGACAAATGGACTTAGAGTTTAGGACTCTCCCTATGCAAATTTGGAGTCAAAGAGCAACTAGGCATTGGGCCTTTAGAGTGCTATAAAAGTCAAAGAGCAACTAGGCATTGAGCCTTTAGAATGCTATAAATGATGAAGAGAACTTTGAAAGGACCAATCTCTAAAACTCCTTCTTGTTCATTCTTGATTGTTTGATGGAATTTTTTTAATGTGTGTGTTCTTGTGCTAGGGATCCCAACATTGAGCCTAAGTGAGGAACCATTGCCATGAGCTTTTAAGAGAGAAAGATCCAAGAGCCATTGAGGAACTTTCCAAGAGCTAAATTGATTGTTGATTGCTTGAGCTTACTATTATTTTGCTTGCATATTCCAAAGGATGGGAGCTATTTGGATCATCAATATGATCTCAAAAGAGGAACTCCATTTGTGATCTTGTTCTCTTATCCCTCGCCTCTTGTATGTTTAGGATGTAGCCATTCTTCTTCTTCCCTCCACTCTAGCCCAAGCCAAAACTTTTTGTGCAAACATTTAACACTTCTTTTCAAACATTAGAAACCTAAGCCTTATGCTTTTGATTTTTAAACTTTCTTTTCATAACACTTATTTGGAATTGAATCTTTAAATCCACTTTGACCATATTTTGTGAATACTTTTCATTGGTAAATATAACCCATTCAAATGTCTTTTTGTGGTTTCAATGGCCACTTTCTTAATCAAACTTTTCATAACCTTTAGCTATTAGGTTTGAGTTATCCTTGAGGTAGATGTAATACTCACCTATATCCTTAGTGATGGACAATGAGTCTTCCATGTTTATTATAGGGTTAACCCCTCACTAGCATGTTGAAGTTATCCTCATATGGTGGATTTGTGGTTTTAGGTTGAGTTTTCTCCCTTGTATAACAAAAGACCTTAAGGCTTTTGAACCAATCAATTCACCCACTCAGTTTGAGATTTTTACCCCGAACTACGAGGTTTTGATCCTAATCTTTTTTAAGATGGTACGTAGGCAATGGGTTTATCCATCCAAACACAAAATGTAAATAAACTTGTATATTCTCTTCTCATCTCTTCAATCATGTTTGCACAAACAAATTTTCACAAAATACCAACCTTACAACCAATGTGAAAAGGGCTCCCTAGGAGTACCTAGGATGTTTTTGGTGCTTAAAACCTTCCCATTGCATAACCAACCCCCTTATCCAGATCTCTGACATTTTTACTAGTTTTTGATTCGATAAAACTTTTAGGTTTTTGTTCGCTTTCTAACCATTCCTTTGGATAAATAGAAGTGCGGTGGCGACTTGACTTGTATGGTTTACCTTGGATTTAGTCAATATCTCTAATGGTAACGAATGCCCCGCTACAGAAAAGTGGCGACTCTGCTGGGGATATTTTGCCTAGTGGGTTTTGCCTACTTTTCATATTTGTTGTATTGTATTGTATATCGTTTTGTGACATATTTTTTGTGCAATTTGGGATTACTGTATTGTATGTAATGATTGAATTGCTTGAATATTAATTCCTTGTATGCTTGGTGATCTTTGTGAGATGAGTTCTATACCCGAACTCGAGTGCACTTAGGATAGGAGAATGGCATAGTCTTGTTGACTTGTGTGGAATTATTCCTTAGCAAGTTGACTTACGAGTCTATTCACTTGGTGGAGGTCATGTTGGGATCAATAATGTCACACAAATAGTTGTGGTTAGACATTACTCTTTCCAATATAGACCTTAGAAGCCAAGGACCTTAGTTTACCAAGCCCATCTTGGCCTATTCTTAGGATGTAGTGCGAAAGTTGTTCAAGTGTAAGATTTGATACGATTGTTACACGATACTACACTCGTAAGAGTCTCTCTTGAGAATATTTTTGGAATACGAGTAGTCGTTTCTCCGATAATATCTGAAAGATGGGATGATGACTATGGGAACCTCTTGTAGAACATGTTTGGCAGGTTAAACCCTAGTACACTCCTTTTGGGTGGTTCTTAAACCGAGACTCCATGCTCGTGACTCGCAACAAACCCTTGATTCGTGGTTGATCCTATCATGTATCCTTAATATCAATGGAACTTGGGTGTTGATAAGGTATAAACCATAATCCACCAAAATGGATGATTGATATTAAGGATAATATGATCCATCCCATGACCTTTGTTGGTGTGCTTTGCTTGATCCTTGAGAGTGATTGTTGCATTCATGCATTCATGCACCCATTTGCATCCATATCATCAAAATAATAAGAAAATCTTCAAGGAACTTAGGAGGTCTATTTGCAAATTTTCAGACATGGAAAGACAAAGAAGGAATACCAAGAAGTACAGTTTCAGACAACCAGACTTGAAAGAGCTAAGGAAATTGACATCTTATGTATTAGATCCTTTGGGTTTCAAGGCTCGTTTTGGGAAGCTTCTTCCTCTTCTGACTACTCAGGTAGACGAAGGATTGATGAGTGTATTGGTGCAGTTTTACGATCCTTTGTACCATTGCTTCACATTTCCGGATTTTCAGCTTTTGCCCACGCTTGAGGAGTATGCCTATCTTGTGGGCATACCTATTCTAGACCAGTTGTCGTTCAGTGGCTTGGAGAGTATTCTTACTTCTCGAGAGATAGCTTATATGTTGCATATAGATGAATCTCTGGTTGGTACTCATATGACTACCAAAGGTGGAATTCAAGGTCTCCCTTCTGAGTTCCTCATTGCTCAAGCTACTGTGTATGGGAAGGCCATGAGTGAGGACGCCTTTGAGGCCATATTTGTACTTCTCATCTATGGGTTAGTGTTATTCCCCAACATCGACAAGTTTGTGGATGTGAACGCTATTAGGATTTTCTCTACTCTTAATCTCGTTCTGACTCTGTTGGGTGACACTTATTTTTCTTTGCATATGAGGAATGCAAAGAGTGGTGGTGCCATTGTGTGTTGTTTGCCTCTGTTGTACAAGTGGTTTATTTCTCACTTGCCGCAGACGGTCACCTTCAAGGAGAACAAAGGATGTCTACGGTGGTCCACGAGACTTATGTCTCTCACTAATGATGATATCTTTTGGTACAACCGCGTATATGATGGTGTGCAGATTATCGACTCTTGTGGTGAATTCTCCAATGTACCTCTTCTTGGTACATGTGATGGGATTAGCTACAACCCCGTTTTGGCACGTCATCAGCTTGGGTTCCCCCTGAAGGATAAACCCAATAACATTCTGTTAGAAGGTGTGTTCTTTCAGGAGGGTAAAGATCCCCAAGGCTTGAAGGACAGGATGGTCCGCGCTTGGCGCAAGATTCATAGGAAAGGAAGGAAGGAGCTAGGTCCGAAGAATTGTATCGCTTTGGAGCCTTACACTGCTTGGGTTAGGAGGAGAGCTTCTGAATACCTCATGCCTTACGAGTATCCGAGACCTACACCTTTGGTTATGGTCGGGCCTTCAACCCTCCCTGACCAAGGAGTAGAGGAGTTGAGAGATGAAGACTGTTCACGTGCTTGGATCCGTGAACGAGAAGAGTTGCTTCAGCAGATCAAGGAGAAGGATGCTTTGATTGAGTTTCTCGAGCATCAAGTTATAGATGATCCTAATGATGCATGGACTTCTCTACATCCTCAGTCTTCTAGGTTTTGGAAGAGGAAGTACGATCGACTCGCCAAGGAGAAGGCAGGTATGGAGGCAGCCTATGAGGAGGAGGTGAAGAGGCTTCATGCATCCTATCTTCATGTGTCCCGAGCTTTGGATGATTGTTTCTAGGGATCCATAGGATGATCATTTTCCTTTTCTCTTGTATTATATTTGGTTACCAATGTTGTACTTCTTTGGTGTAAAAAAATATTTTCCAGATATTATGAGATGTTTCCATATATGATAAAAGTGTAATATTTCCCAAATTTTGCAAATAGAACTCTAAAGTTCCTCTGATATAAAAAACAAATCATATGCACAAGCATTGCATGCATCATGTGCATAAGCAGGTTTTGTTCCCGGCTTCTTGTCCTATGGTCTAACTTTGTGTTCTTCATTTATTTTAAAGACAAGTTGACTCACCGGTACTACACCAGAGCCAACTCTTCGAGACTGATGGATCATTTGGAACAAGAGAACCGCGAGCTGAAAGAAGAGGTAGCCAGATTGACTGCCCTGATGGAGTCATTCTTGGCCGCTCAGAGCCAATCTTCTCCAACACCCTCAACTCCTCCCCAGAGGACGGTCATTTCTGAGATTGCGACTTCTACCATGCCTGCTGCAACAGCCCACTTTGCGTCATCCATGCCATCCGGGTTCTCGTGGGGAATGCTTGCCAATTTTGTGCCAGAGGGTTTTGCTCCTACTCTTTCTTCTTTGCCGACATCTAGCCCGGTCCTTTCAGTTCCACCTCCCGTCGTGCACACATTACCAAGAGTTAAAGATACCATCTACCATTCTGAGCCATCTGAGGGCCCAGACGTTTATGAGAAGATGGATGACATGAAAGACCAATTCCTTGAGCTTCGCAAGGAACTGAAGACTTTGAGGGGGAAGGGCCTCTTTGGTAAAAGTGTTGTTGAGTTGTGCCTTGTGCCCAACGTGAAGATCCATATTAAATTCAAAGTACCTGACTTTGAGAAGTATAAGGGAAACACATGCCCGCTCAGCCACCTTGTGATGTATGCTCGCAAGATGTCGACGCAAACTGATAATGACCAATTGCTCATCCACTATTTCCAGGACAATCTATCCGGTGCCGCTCTCCGGTGGTATATGGGTCTGGAAAGTTCGAACATTCGCTCTTTCAACGATCTTGGCGAGGCCTTCGTCAAGCAATATAAATATAATGTGGATATGGCTCCTGATAGGGACCAGCGGAGGGCCATGTCCCAGAAAGAGAAAGAGACCTTCAAAGAATACGCCCAGAGGTGGCACGAGTTAGCAGCTCAGATAGTACCACCCCTTGAGGAGAAAGAGATGACCAAGATCTTTTTGAAGACCTTGAGTTCATTTTACTATGAGAGAATGATAGTCAGTGCTCCCTTAGACTTCACCGAGATGGTGAATATGGGAATGAGACTGGAAGAGGGGGTCCGTGAAGGACGTTTGACTCGAGAGGAAGGCTCTTCAACAAAGAGATATGGAAGCTTTTCAAAGAAGAAGGAGGGAGAGGCACATGATGTGTCTTCCCATGTCAAGAGAAGACCCTCTGTGAAAAGGAAGATTGCTCGCCCAGTCAATAACCAGCATTAGGTGGCTCATATAGCACCTATTTTCAGGGAAGCTCAACATTATCAGCAACCACAAGCTCATCAATATCAGCAACAACAGCAGCGTCCGCAACAACAGGCCTACCAGCCTCGAAACAACAACAACAATACCAGCATTAGCTACGAGAGGAAGAGGGTCACCTTTGATCCAATTCTGATGACTTATGCTGAACTCTATCCATCTTTGATCGATAGAAAGTTAATCACTCCACGAGACCCTCCCACTGTACCTGCTAACCCCCAGTGGTGGTACAAGCCCGAACTTCACTGCGTATATCATTCCGGTGCTCCCGGACATGACGTGGAGAATTGTTATCCCTTGAAGACCAAGGTGCAAGACCTTGTGAGAAGTGGGATTTTGTTTTTCGAGGACGTAGGTCCGAATGTGAAGAAGAACCCATTGCCCGAGCATGGGAAATCTGTCAATATGGTCCAGGGTTGTCCTGGCAAGTATAAAGTCAAATATGCCAGTCATATTCGACAATCGTTGGTTGAGATGCATCGCTTGCTGTGTGACTATAGCCATTATGAGCATGACCACGACAGATGTCGAGTCTGTTCTGTTAATCAGAGAGGGTGTCGCCAGGTGCGCAGAGATGTTCAAGAAATGCTGGATGAGGGAGTCATTGAGATCCTTCAAAATAGAAATGTTGACGAAGATGCTGTTGAAGTCAACGTAATTTCTCCGGTATTCCGGATACCTGAACTTGTTGTCATCAAGTATGATGGTAGCAAGCAGAAGGTTTCGCCTGCTTTGACTATTAAGCCAGTCGGCCCTGTACCGTACTCTTCTGAGAAGGCGGTTCCTTATTACTACAATGCTGTAGCAGTGGAAAATGGGAAAGAGGTGTCCCTGCCCTCTTCATTTGTCGTTAATATTGCCGACGTCAGCGGTTTGACCCGTAGCGGTCGTGTTTTTTCAGCTCCGTTGAAGCCTCAAGCTGATACTCGAGGGAGTGTTAATGCTGATTTTGCTGAACGCCCGGTTGGGAATGCTGTGAACGCTCTGAATTCGGCACTTGTTGATAAGCCCTCCTCTACGTTGAGAACTCCTGCTTCTGCTGGCCCGAGTGGCAATACGAGAGAAGATTGTGATGAGATGCTGAGGCTCATCAAAAGAAGCGAGTACGACGTTGTAGATCAGCTTCTACAAACGCCATCCAAAATATCTGTGTTATCATTGCTATTGAATTCAGAACCACACCGAGAAGTCCTGCAGAAGGTGTTGGATGTGGCGTATGTGGATCACGACGTCACGATAGAGCAATTTGACAGCATTGTTGCAAACATCACCGCTTGTAACAATTTGAGTTTTTGTGACGCTGATCTCCTCGATGAGGGAAAAGACCACAACTTGGCATTACATATATCTATGAGCTGCAAAGATGACGCCATGTCCAATGTGCTGGTGGACACTGGGTCATCGTTGAATGTATTACCGAAGACCACTCTTGCGAAATTATCATATCAGGGGCCTCCCATGAGGCAGAGTGGAGTAGTTGTGAAGGCTTTCGATGGGTCTCACAAAACTGTGATTGGTGAGGTTGATCTCCCAGTCAAAATCGGACCAAGTGATTTCCTGATCACCTTCCAGGTTATGGACATTCACCCATCGTATAACTGTCTCTTGGGCAGACCATGGATTCACGAGGCTGGCGCCGTGACATCCACCCTACACCAAAATTGAAATTTGTAAAAAATAAGAAGCTGGTGGTGGTAGGGGGAGAAAAGGCTCTCCTGGTAAGCTATTTGTCTTCCTTCTCTTATATAGATGCTGAGGATGAAATTGGAACTCCATTCCAAGCTTTATCTATTGCTGAACCTGTTGAGAAGAGAACTTGAAATTCTAGTTAACAGACTTTCGATGTCACACGGGTTGTTATGACATCCAATTCTGCGCAGACAAGGATTATGCAGAAAACAGTAAGTGCAGTAAATAACACGAGTAATTGTTTACCCAGTTCGGTCCAACATGACCTACGTCTGGGGGCTACCAAGCCAGGGAGGAAATCCACTATTAGTAGTATTAATTCAGACCTTAAACCAACTGGTTAAACCTATCACTTAATACCTACCCAATGCAATTTCAATCTTACACGAAGATCAGAGTTCCTACTCACTCCCCCTCAATCACCTCAGTGATTACTACCTTTAATCAATATTAAAGACAATTTTGAAGACACACTTCAAACAACTCTTGATTGTGCTTAACAGCTTTAATCAAGATACACAACACTCACGCTTAATAGCTTAGAGTGACACAACACTTACAACTCAATGAACAACCTATACCAATGCAATCATCTATGTGATAATAGCTTGGCTTACAAGATATGTCTAATACAAGACTCACAAAAAT
Source organism: Lathyrus oleraceus (assembly GCF_024323335.1). Lineage (NCBI taxonomy): Eukaryota > Viridiplantae > Streptophyta > Magnoliopsida > Fabales > Fabaceae > Lathyrus > Lathyrus oleraceus. The sequence goes on along the minus strand of NC_066580.1, from coordinate 381,624,025 downwards.
ACAGCAGTGAAGTATGATGGACACACTAAATCTTCACGCCTCAAAATCCCCAGTTCTGAATGAAGGAATGACTTCCTTTTATATTGCAGTACTTGGGCCTTGTACTTGTATTCTCCTGAATTTAAGGACACGCGAGTTCCCCTAAATTCCATATCTAGGTTACTAACAAATAGGCTATTTGTTAGGTTCATTAAATGTAGCTTGGTTGTTGATTTCCAGGATTTTCTCTCAGCTGTTGAATCCCTGAAGAATAGCCTGAGAAAAAGCTGAAACAGAAAAACTAAACAACCTACAATTTAGCATATGCTGTCAGGAATGAATGTCACAACATTCAGCTTGACATCAAGGTCCATATGCTAAGTCTGTTTTTCCTGAAAACAGACTATACAAATTTGTTGAACTGTACAGGACCAATCTGTCCATTCTACAGTAACAGCTTACATTAGAAAATGTCAAAGCATCCAATTTGACATTTACACATTTAGCCTTAAGTCAGTTCTGTTATCCTCTTGAAGAACAGACTGATAAACATACTGAAGGGTAGCAGAACACCACTCTGTCTATTGTTCAGTATATGTTGTCAATGATGAATGTCATAACATCCAGTTTGACATTCAGACAGTAGGCCTTATGCCAGATCTGGTATTTCCTTGATAACCAGACTGAAAATAAATACTGAGTTCTAACAGAACACCAACTGTTCTATTCCTCAGTATCTGCTGACAGGGATGAATGTCACCACATCCACTTTGACATTCAATAAATCCTGTATTAGCTAATCCTGCAGTGAACTACTCAAGTGTGTCATGACATCAGTCAAGACATCCGAGTACAGCTAGATATTCTAACCTACAATGCAGTCACACAAACACCTTCACAGCATGTCATGACATCAGTCAAGACATTAGAATCCAGCTAGTGTTTTACCATACAATGCAGCCAATTAAACACCTACAAACTCCCCCTTTGGCAAATTTTTGGCTAAAACACTTTGATCCCACAACAGAGTTCATAGCAGCGGAAATCACACATCTAGCAGGAAATAGACCTAGCTAATACACTCAGAGTGGCAGCACACTTACACACATCAGCACACAAACAGAAGTGGAACATTTGTTGTAGCACAACCTCTGGATAAGAGGATCTTGAATATCTGTCCTGAATATCTGTTTAGCAAAACAATCTGTTGTCCTGGGGTATCACCTGTTACTCCCCCTTTTTGGCAAAAATGTTGCCAAAGCAACACCCTAAACTACAGACCAACAGAACTTAAACAGAATTACACATAAATGACAGAATTACAGACTTGGTTTTACTTCACAGTTTCAACCAAGTTAACACCCACTTGATCTTGCTTCACAGCTTTGATCAAGTTGTCACACCCTTTTGCTTTATAGTAGGTACCGCCATATCAGATGCCATGACTTTGTGTCTGACATCCAGAACCACTCCTGTATGAACAGTGTTCTTGAACTCCTGCAGGTGCATAGGCCGCCTCAAGTTAGGATATCTCCTTAACCTCTTGTTGCCACACTTGTTGCAAGTGGCATAGCTATGATCTGTTGACCAGTCAGAGCATAGTTCCAATTGTTTAATAGGCAGAGATATTAAACAATACATCCCAAACATCATTGGTTGCTATAAGTTCTCAGAGAGACATATCCCCAGTTTGCCCCTTAAGTTTTCAAACTGAGTAGCATCTAGAGCATTTGTAAATATGTCAACCAGTTGGAGTTCAGTGGCTACATGTTCCAAGGTAATCACCTTGTCTTCCACCAGATCTCTGATGAAGTGATGTCTAATGTCAATATGTTTGGTCCTGCTGTGTTGGATGGGATTCTTGGAAATATTGATGGCACTGAGATTATCACAGAACAATGTCATGACATTTTGAGTGACATTGTACTCAATGAGCATCTGTTTCATCCAAACCAGTTGGGAACAACTGCTTCCAGCAACTATGTATTCAGCCTCTGCAGTGGACAGAGATACACAATTCTGCTTCTTGCTGAACCAAGATATGAGATTGTCTCCCAAGAAGAAACATCCTCCTGATGTGCTTTTTCTGTCATCAGCACTCCCAGCCCAGTCAACATCACAGTACCCAGATAGGACAGGCTCAGAACCATGTGAGTACAGCATCCCATAGTCACAAGTCCCATTGATGTACTTGAGAATCCTTTTGACTTGATTCAAGTGGCTCACTTTGGGCTCTGCTTGGTATCTAGCACACACTCCAACTGCATAGGAAATGTCAGGTCTACTTGCAGTTAGGTATAGAAGACTGCCTATCATGCTTCTATACAAGCATTGATCAACACTAGGCCCTCCATCATCTTTGGTTAACTTTAGATGAGTAGGAGCAGGAGTTCTCTTGTGCCTAGCATTATCCATACCAAACTTCTTAACTATGTTTTTGGCATACTTGCTTTGGGAGAGAAACATAGAGTCCTCCATTTGGTTGACTTGCATTCCAAGAAAATAAGTCAGTTCCCCAACCAGACTCATTTCAAACTCAGATTGCATTTGGTGAACAAAATGTTTTACCATTAGCTCTGACATTCCACCAAAGACTATATCATCCACATAGATTTGAGCAATCATGATTTTGCCGTCTTCATCCTTCACAAACAAAGTTTTATCTATCCCACCTTTTCTGTATCCATTTGAGGTCAGAAATTCAGTCAACCTTTCATACCACGCTCTAGGTGCTTGCTTCAACCCATACAAGGCATTCCTCAACTTGTACACATGCTTAGGTTGGTTAGGATCACAGAACCCTTTAGGTTGTTCCACATAGACTTCTTCATTCAAGTAGCCGTTCAAGAATGCACTCTTCACATCCATTTGGAACAGTTTAAACTTCAGAATGCGTGCTACACCTAACAGCAATCTGATGGACTCAAGCCTAGCAACGGGTGCAAACGTCTCATCAAAATCAACCCCTTCAACTTGAGTATATCCTTGAGCTACTAGTCTTGCTTTATTCCTAGTAATTACTCCTTTCTCATCAGACTTGTTTTTGTAGATCCACTTGGTACCAATGATGTTGGTCCCTTCAGGTCTTGGAACTAGCTCCCATACTTCATTCCTTTTAAACTGCTCAAGTTCCTCTTGCATGGCATTGATCCAATATTCGTCAGTCAGGGCTTCTTTCACATTCTTTGGTTCAACCTTGGATACAAAACAGGAATTTGAGCTAATTCTCCTTGACCTAGTAGTCACACCACTATTGGGATCCCCTATGATAAGATCCTTAGGGTGGTCTTTCTGAATTCTGATAGATGGCATTTTGGTGGATGCATCTACTTCACATTCAGGAGGAGGTTCCTGTACTTCTTCAGACTTGACTGGAATGTCTGTTGAAATGTCAAGGAATGTCCCAACATCCTCTATGACATCGATTCCTTCCTCTTTATCATCCACAATAACATTTATGGATTCCATCAGGACATTGGTCCTGTAGTTGAACACTCTGTACGCTCTGCGGTTAGTTGAGTATCCTAGAAATATACCCTCATCACTTTTGGGATCCAGTTTCCTTCTCTGTTCACGATCTGTGAGAATGTAGCATTTACTTCCAAAGATATGAAAGTACTTCACAGTGGGTTTTCTGCCTTTCCATATTTCATACAGAGTGGAGGAGGTTCCTTTTCTCAAGGTGACTCTATTGTGAACATAGCACGCGGTATTCATAGCTTCAGCCCAAAAGTGCATAGGGAGCTTCTTTGCATGAATCATAGCTCTGGCAGATTCTTGAATAATTCTATTTTTCCTTTCAACTATCCCATTCTGCTGAGGAGTTATAGGAGAGGAGAACTCGTGACTTATTCCTTCAGACGAGCAAAACTCATCAAACTTGGAATTTTTGAACTCCGTACCATGATCACTCCTAATTCGGACAACACAACTGTCATTTTCCCTTTGAAGTCTGATGCACAGGTCTTTGAAGACATCAAATGTATCTGACTTCTCTCTGATAAAGCTTATCCACGTGTATCTGGAATGGTCATCAACCACCACGTATGCATATCTCTTTCCACCCAGACTTTCAACCTGCATAGGTCCCATTAAGTCCATGTGCAACAGTTCCAGAACTCTGGAAGTTGTAGGATGTCCCAGCTTCGGATGTGACATCTTGGTTTGCTTGCCCACCTGGAATTCTCCACAAACTCTTCCTTCATCAATAAGCAGCTTTGGAATTCCTCTGACTGCTTCCTTGGATATGATCTTCTTCATTCCCCGTAAGTGGAGATGTCCAAGGCGTCTATGCCACAGCTTCACCTCCTGTTCTTCCTTGGCTGAGGAGCAGATTGTGGAGAAGTTTGAGACTTTAGGATCCCACAAATAACAGTTATCTTTGGATCTCGATCCTCTCATAACTTCCTGATTGTCACCATTTGTCACAATACATAGCTCCTTAGTAAACTAAACATAGAACCCTTGATCACACAGCTGGCTTATGCTGATGAGGTTTGCGGTTAGTCCTCTTACTAACAACACATTATTCAGTTCTGGAACTCCAGAGCAGTCCAGCTTACCCACACCTTTTATTTTTCCTTTAGCACCATCACCAAAGGTCACATAGCTGGTAGTGTGAGGTTGAATATCCACCAATAGATTTTCCATACCAGTCATATGTCTTGAGCAACCACTGTCAAAGTACCAGTCTTCTCTGGTAGAAGCCCTTAGAGCTGTGTGAGCTAACCTAGCATACCATTGTCGCTTCTTGGTGGGGACATTATGCCTATATGTCTTATGCTTAGGTCTATCATGAGGAGCTTGGTTAGGGTAACCATGAAGCCTGTAGCAGAAGGCTTTTATATGGCCAAGCCTACCACAATGGTGACATCTCCATTGCTGGAATTTCCTCTTTTGATGATTACTCATCCTGGTTCCCTGATGTTGAGACATTGGGGGTGACCTTCGCTTGAATTTCTGAACTTTAGCCTTTAAGCGTTTGAGTTCAGCTGAGGATTTTTTCACAAAGCCTAAACCAGTCATGGTTCCAGACTTATGTCCCACCTTTAGGATCTCTTCCAAGGTGTCAGTTCCTTTATTCAACATTCTGATGGATTTAGTCATCTGCTCTAGCTTAGATGTCAGCACAGATATCTCACCATTTAGACCCTCTATGACTTTCAGCTGCTTTTTATTATGAGCTTCCAGCTCCTTGATGCGCTTCTTCTGCTTTTCACCTTGTACACGGACTTCTGCACTGGTGACACATAGCTCCTTATATGATGTAGCAAGTTCATCAAGGGTCAGATCATCTGTATTTGCATCATCATCAGTGACACAAACACTAGTTAGTGCAGTGACATGTTTAGAAGATTCTCCTTCAGATTCACTCTCAGAATCTCCCTCAGACCATGTGACAGCTAGCCCCTTCTTTTGCATCTTGAGGTAGGTAGGGCATTCAGCTCAAATGTGTCCATAGCCCTCACATCCATGACACTGGATTCCCTTGCCTTGGTTGAACTTTTCTTCAGAAGTTGATTTTTTTCTTATGTCAGACGGGATGTTCTTGACATTTGGTCTACCTCTTTGATCAATCTTCTTCACGAACTTGTTGAACTGTCTCCCAAGCATGGCTATGGCTTCTGATATGCTTTCATCACCTCCAGTATATCCTGATTCTGACTCCTCTTCAGAATTTGATACAAAAGCTACGCTTTTGCTCTTCTTTTCAACATTCTCGCACATCCCCATTTCAAAGGTTTGGAGAGAACCAATGAGCTCATCCACCTTCATGTTGCAGATATCTTGAGCCTCTTCTATTGCAGTGACCTTCATGGCAAATCTCTTAGGTAATGACCTGAGAATCTTTCTTACAAGTTTCTCTTCAGCCATTTTCTCCCCCAAGCCACCAGAGGTGTTTTCAATCTCAAGGATATTCATATGGAAGTCATGAATAGTCTCATCCTCTTTCATCCTCAGATTTTCAAACTTGGTGGTCAGCATCTGAAGTTTGGACATCTTCACTTTGGAGGTGCCTTCTTGAGTTACCTTGAGGGTATCCCACACATCCTTGGCCAGCTCACAGTGGTGCACTAGTCTGAAGATGTTCTTACTTATTCCATTGAACAATGCATTCAAGGCCTTAGAATTTCCAAGGGCTAATGCCTCTTGCTCCTTGTCCCATTCTTCTTCAGGGATCTGCACACTGACTCCATCCTCACCTGTCTTCGTTGGATGTTCCCATCCTTTATTGACAGCTCTCCAAACTTTGTTGTCTAGAGACCTTAAGAAGGCTATCATACGAGGCTTCCAGTCATCATAGTTAGAACCATCCAGCATGGGTGGTCTATTTGAGTGTCCTACATCCTTGTCCATGGTACTAGAAAGTAACTTCCCTAGATCTCACCCAGAACTTAACAGGCAGGGTGCCTGCTCTGATGCCAATTGAAATTCTAGTTAACAGACTTTCGATGTCACACGGGTTGTTATGACATCCAATTCTGCGCAGACAAGGATTATGCAGAAAACAATAAGTGCAGTAAATAACACGAGTAATTGTTTACCCAGTTCGGTCCAACATTACCTACGTCTGGGGGCTACCAAGCCAGGGAGGAAATCCACTATTAGTAGTATTAATTCAGACCTTAAACCAACTATTTAACCCTATCACTTAATACCTACCCAATGCAATTTCAATCTTACACGAAGATCAGAGTTCCTACTCACTCCCCCTCAATCACCTCAGTGATTACTACCTTTAATCAATATTAAAGACAATTTTGAAGACACACTTCAAACAACTCTTGATTGTGCTTAACAGCTTTAATCAAGATACACAGCACTCACGCTTAAAAGCTTAGAGTGACACAATACTTACAACTCAATGAACAACCTATACCAATGCAATCATCTATGTGATAATAGCTTGGCTTACAAGATATGTCTAATACAAGACTCACAAAAATACAGCAGTGAAGTATGATGGACACACTAAATCTTCACGCCTCAAAATCCCCAGTTCTGAATGAAGGAATGACTTCCTTTTATATTGCAGTACTTGGGCCTTGTACTTGTATTCTCCTTAATTTAAGGACACGCGAGTTCCCCTAAATTCCATATCTAGGTTACTAACAAATAGGCTATTTGTTAGGTTCATTAAATGTAGCTTGGTTGTTGATTTCCTGGATTTTCTCTCAGCTGTTGAATCCCTGAAGAATAGCCTGAGAAAAAGTTGAAACAGAAAAACTAAACAACCTACAATTTAGCATATGCTGTCAGGAATGAATGTCACAACATTCAGCTTGACATCAAGGTCCATATGCTAAGTCTGTTTTTCCTGAAAACAGACTGTACAAATTTGCTGAACTGTACAGGACCAATCTGTCCATTCTACAGTAACAGCTTACATTAATAAATGTCAAAGCATCCAATTTGACATTTACACATTTAGCCTTAAGTCAGTTTTGTTATCCTCTTGAAGAACAGACTGATAAACATACTGAAGGGTAGCAGAACACCACTCTGTCTATTGTTCAGTATATGCTGTCAATGATGAATGTCATAACATCCAGTTTGACATTCAGACAGTAGGCCTTATGCCGGATCTGGTATTTCCTTGATAACCAGACTGGAAATAAATACTGAGTTCTAACAGAACACCAACTGTTCTATTCCTCAGTATCTGCTGACAGGGATGAATGTCACCACATCCACTTTGACATTCAATAAATCCTGTATTAGCTAATCCTGCAGTGAACTACTCAAGTGTGTCATGACATCAGTCAAGACATCCGAGTACAGCTAGATATTCTAACCTACAATGCAGTCACACAAACACCTTCACAGCATGTCATGACATCAGTCAAGACATTAGAATTCAGCTAGTGTTTTACCATACAATGCAGCCAATTAAACACCTACAGAACTCCTTCATTTGCTTCCTACAAAGATGCAAAGATGGCCATTGAGCATGGTGCAACTGCCGGTTTGGGGCAAATGATTGAGTTGGAAGACAATAAATCCCGGGCTGGCATAGGCTATTCTTCTGGGGTCTTCAACAAGCAAGGATTGTTCAAGAGTGGAGGTTTCATCCACACTGGTCAAGATGAAGAGGTTGCTGCCATTTTGGAAGAAGATGAAGAGGATTCTGGCAATTTCATCATCCCTGGAGGGGTCTGCAATAATTGGGTCGCTGTTGATATTCCGACTGTTATCCATAAGTCAAAGTAATATTCATTGTGTTTAAAAAACCATTCTCCCATGCCAAAAGGAGAAGTGATGACATTGTTGGCACATAAATATAATGATGTTTTCATTCAATAAATTCATGTTAAATGTTTGTTTTTCCAATTATTTTCCCTTTTTGCTTTTGCATGAAATTGGTGATCACATAAAACCCTAAAAATAAAAATAAAATTAATCTTTTCATTTGCATAATGATTTGCCTTGGTTGAATTCTAAAGTTTCTTTTATATCCAAAATCATTATGCAGGTTAATCAAACCCATTGAACATAATGATACAACACCATCTCCCAACTTTGAATTCCCTGTATTTGAGGCGGAAGAAGATGATGTTGAAGAGATTCCTGACGAGATTACCCGTCTACTTGAGCATGAAGAGAATATCATTCAGCTGCATCTTGAGAATCTGGAAACAATCAATTTGGGGTCCGAAGATTGGGGCACTCCTGTCAGAGTCTGTTAAGAAGGGGTTGATTGAGTTGCTACGAGAATATGTTGACGTCTTTACCTGGTCATATGAAGACATGCCTGGTCTAGATACAGATATTTTGCAACATTTCCTACCTTTGAAGCCTGAGTGCGTGCCTGTGAAGCAGAAGCTCAGAAGAACTCATCCCGATATGGCAGTAAAAATCAAGGAAGAAGTTCAGAAGCAAATTGATGCGGGGTTTCTGGTGACTTCTACATATCCTCAATGGGTGGCCAATATTGTGCCCGTACCTAAGAAAGATGGAAAAGTCCGGATGTGTGTGGACTATAGAGACTTGAATAAAGCTAGCCCGAAAGATGATTTCCCTCTACCACATATCGATATGTTGGTAGATAATACAACTAAATCCAAGGTCTTCTCATTTATGGACGGATTTTCCGGATATAATCAAATCAAAATGGCACCTGAGGATATGGAGAAGACAACATTCATCACACCTTGGGGAACATTCTGTTATCGAGTGATGCCCTTCGGTTTGAAGAACACCGAAGCCACGTATCAACGAGCCATGACTACTTTATTTCATGATATGATGCATAAGGAGATCGAGGTATATGTTGATGATATGATCGCTAAGTCAAGAACGGAAGTTGAACATGTAGAGCACCTGTTGAAGCTTTTTCAGCGTTTGAGGAAGTACAAGCTTCGTCTGAATCCGAACAAGTGTACATTTGGAGTCCGTTCCGGCAAGTTATTAGGCTTTATTGTCAGCGAAAAAGGTATTGAGGTTGATCCTGCAAAGGTCAAAGCAATACAAGAAATGCCTGCGCCCAAAACTGAGAAGCAAGTCCGAGGTTTTCTTGGCCGCTTGAATTACATTTCCCGATTCATATCCCACATGACTGCCACATGTGCACCAATATTCAAGCTCCTCCGGAAAGATCAGTCTCATGATTGGACCGAGGATTGCCAAAAGGCTTTTGACAGCATTAAAGAGTATTTGTCTGAACCTCCGATTCTGTCTCCGCCTGTTGAAGGGAGACCATTGATTATGTATCTGACATTTCTTGAAGACTCAATGGGTTGTGTCCTTGGTCAGCAAGATACATCAGGGAAGAAAGAGTATGTCATCTACTACTTGAGTAAGAAGTTTACTGATTGTGAGTCTCGATACTCAATGCTTGAGAAGACATATTGTGCTTTGGCTTGGGCTGCTAAGCGCTTACGCCAGTATATGTTGAATCATATGACTTGGTTGATATCCAAAATGGATCCCATCAAGTATATCTTTGAGAAGCCTGCTTTAACAGGGAGGATTGCCCGTTGGCAGATGTTGTTATCTGAGTATGATATTGAGTATCGGGCGCAGAAGGCCATTAAAGGTATAGTATTTTGGCAGACCACTTGGCACATCAACCGATCGAAGATTATCAGTCAGTTCAGTGTGACTTCCTAGATGAGGAGATTATGTATTTGAAAATGAAAGATTACGATGAGCCTACGCTCGACGAAGGGCCAGAACCTGGTTCCAGATGGAGTATGGTATTTGATGGCGTTGTAAATTAATATGGAAATGGTATTGGGGCAGTGATTATTACCCCTCATGGCACATATTTTCCTTTTACAGCAAGGCTAACTTTCAAATGCACGAACAATATGGTTGAGTATGAGGCCTGTATCATGAGATTGGAAGAGTGCATTGATCTTAGGATCAAGCATCTTGATGTTTATGGTGATTCGGCCCTCGTAGTTAATCAGATTAAGAGTGAATGGGAAACGAATCAGCCCGGCCTCATTCCATATAGGGATTATGCGAGGAGGATTTCAACATTCTTTACTGAGGTTGACTTCCATCATATTCCTCGAGATGAGAATCGGATGGCAGACGCTCTCGCTACACTTGCTTCAATGATTGTGGTCAGACTTTGGAATGAAGTCCCCAATATCACTGTGATGCGCTTGGATAGACCAGCTCATGTATTTGCAGTAGAGGAGGTGCAAGATGATAAGCCGTGGTATTATGATATCAAGTGTTTCCTTCAGAGCCAGACTTACCCGCCTGGGGCATCTGTGAAAGATAGGAAGACTTTGAGGAGATTGTCAGGCAGTTTCTACCTCAATGGCGATGTGCTTTATAAGAAAAACTTTGACATGGTGCTGCTCAGATGCGTGGATAGACACGAAGCAGACCTGTTAATGACTGAGGTCCATGAGGGTTCATTTGGTACACATTCCAATGGACATGCCATGGCTAGAAAGATTTTGAGAGCAGGCTACTATTGGCTGACAATAGAGTCTGACTGCTGCAAATATGTGAAGAAATGCCATAAGTGTCAGATTTACACGGATAAGATTCATATTCCCCCGACACTTTTGAATGTGATTTCATCACCATGGCCCTTCTCCATGTAGGGAATCGACATGATTGGCATGATAGAGCCGAAAGCGTCCAACGGTCACAGATTTATTCTCGTAGCAATTGATTACTTCACCAAATGGGTTGAAGCGGCATCATATGCAAACGTAACCAGGCAGGTGGTCGTGAAGTTTATCAAGAATCAACTCATATGCCGGTATGGTGTGCCAGATAAGATCATTACTAATAATGGATCTAACTTGAACAACAGAATGATGAAAGAGTTGTGTAGCGAGTTCAAGATAGCACATCATAATTCTTCTCCTTACAGACCCAAGATGAATGGGGTTATTGAAGCTGCTAATAAGAATATCAAGAAGATTATCCAGAAGATGGTTGTTACGTACAAAGATTGGCATGAGATGTTGCCATTTGCCTTACATGGATATCGTACATCTGTCCACACTTCAACAGGGGCAACCCCTTTCTCTCTCGTTTATGGCATGGAGGTTGTGCTCCCAGTAGAGGTGGAGATCCCACCAATGAGAGTTTTGATGGAAGCCAAATTAAATAATGTTGAATGGGTTCAGAGTCGCTATGACCAGCTGAATTTGATAGAAGAGAAAAGATTGGCTGTCATGTGCCATGGTCAGTTATATCAGCAAAGGATGAAGAAAGCCTTTGATAAGAAGGTCAAGCCTCGTGTGTTCCGAGAAGGTGACCTGGTGCTCAAGAAAGTCTTGTCTTTCGCACCCGATTCCAGGGGCAAGTGGACTCCAAACTATGAAGGTCCTTATGTTGTTAAGAGAGCCTTTTCAGGCGGTGCATTGATACTTACAACTATGGATGGGGAGGATTTCACTCGTCCTGTGAATTCAGATGCAGTCAAGAAATACTTCGCCTAAAGATAAAAACAGAATAGCTCGCTAAGTTGGAAACCCGAAAGGGCGGCTTAGGCAAAAATGAGCATCTTGGTGGATTGAAAACCCGAAAGGGCGATCCAGGCAAAAGTTAGAGACATATAAAAAATGATGATGAATATATGTATCCCGCTAGATTGAGTACCTCACCCTGGGGCAATCTAGGCAAAAAATAGGGATTTGGCAAGTAACTGCATCCTGACAGGACTTTGTTCTACAAACTGTCATCTATCAGAGATTCCCGCTCAGTCATCATCAACCAAAGCTTCAAATACATCGGATTCAGGATTGGTGGATAAATGGTCATTATGTTCAACGTAGCCCCTTTTCCAATATATATCACCAATTTAAAAATTGTAAAGATCCATGGAGTCTTGCCATTTGCAAACTACCATTCCATCAAATAAATTTTGAGCCTTTATCCAATTATTTACACTCTTATTTGTTTCTATTCAACAAATGTTTTGCATGTTTTAATTGAGAAATATCATTGTTTAAAATTTTTCATAGTTTGTTTTTAAACAAAGTGAACATTCACAATGATAAAAGGGATACTGGGGATGTCTTCAGTGCTCTCCCAAGGATGGTAGGATTCTCGACAGGGTAAGACATTTGTTCATATTCCTAGCATGTTTGTATCCTCTTCCTCCGAAACCTTTTGTAGTCTCCTCTCCCGAGCAGAGTATGTGTTAAAGATATGCAACTCCCTTTCCTCCTCAGCAGATGAGATCCTGGGTAGGGATAATATTGGGTTGACCCTTGGAAGTTTCTAGTTGGTGTTTTTATCCCCACAGGGATCCATCATCCCCTTTGTTAGTTTCTCCAGTGAAGTCACCATGATCATGTTCTCAACTGGAATGATTGATGCTCATTCCCCCCGCAAAGATCTTTGTTGGGCCTGGCTTTCTCTCTTGAGATGTGGTACCGGATGTTTGTTCATCAATCTTTGGACCTGTTTGTGTTAGATATGTCTGTTTTGTCAGCATTCATCATACATAAACCACGCATATACGCATAATTTTAACATTCAGATATTCATGTTGCATTCTTTGCCATATATCTTTGATTGTTATCTCCTGCTAGTTGATAATATATTTCCCCAAGAAGGTGTTTGTGTCTGATCTCCCCATGTAGAGTCAGCCCCATAAGTAGAAAGTGTTTATCCTTTCCTCCATAGTCCCCACAGAGTTATGTCCTCGTGGATGATGGTTGTTTCTGTTTCCTCCCAACACATATATTGGGATGGAATTCCCCATTGAGTTATATCCTCATAGGGACGAGTCTTGTTTCATTGTACCTATCTAGTTTGATCCTAGATTGGTCTCTTGTGTCTGCTTCCTGCACTTCCCCGTGGTCTAGATGAATAGCTACTCATTAACAAGTAATTATCCATATTTTCCCCGGCGGAGTCTATGGTCTTCTACCCTTATACCGGTAGTTGTAAATCCTATTTCATCCCCTTGCAGAGTTAACCTTATTTTTTGTTCATCCTAACCGATGACGGTTACTCTTCCGTGATTTTCTACCCAGTATCCGGTAGATGTAATCCCCTCCTTGACGGTTATCTTTATCCAATATTTGGTATTGATATTCCTTCACCCCTTTTTTGAGCATATCCCCCAGTAACCGGTAATATGTCTCCTGGATCGTTGCCTTTGTCAATGTATCCCCAGTGAGTCATTGCTCATTTACCCTTTGTTGGTAATTATTGTTTCTCCCCTGGATTGGTCATCATTTTTATACCTAGTATTTGGTATCCTGATGCCCTTTGCTTTTCGGTCGATTTATCCTTTATTAACCCAGTAACCGGTTGTGGATAATCTTCCATGCAAGTATGCTATCTACGTTCTGACGGTAATAGATAATATATCTCATGCACTCTTTGGTCGAAGCCTTTTGTTCTTCCCCAGTTGAGTAAGATTCGTATCCCTTTTTATGGAATCGAATGTCCATCCTATAATCAAGTGTGCTTTTAGCCCTCTTTTGGATGATGAGTGTCTTGGTAATATTTCCCAATTCACGCTTTGGTTGGTCACCTATTATATGCCCAGTAACCGGTATCCCTGGTGTTCCTTCCTCCCTGCTCCCTATTATTGATTTCTTGTCCTTTGCGGAGTCAGACTTTCCTAAGTTGAAGTATACCTTTCTAGGCCTTCCTCAGATGATTTTGGATGTTTGATATCTCTCACCTTTATACCGGTCTTAGATATTCATTCTCCCTGAGCATGTTGTTCTCTCACCCTTATACCAGTGTTCGGATCACATGTCTCTTTGAGCTTATTACCCAGTAACCGGTAATACCTCATCCCGTTGCTTCCCCAGAGGAGTCTTGTTTGGGTGATTCCCTAGCAAAAGTCCTTTGTGGACATCCCCGTCTGAGTCTGGATTTTTATCTGATGTATCCGTTATGGATAATTTTTGCTGTATTGGCATATTCCCCAATACATGCATCTTTGAGTCAGCTCGAGTCCTTCCATTGACTTATTTCATGGATTTCCTTCGTGTCTCTCAGCAAGTTTCAAGTCGTGACCTGCTCACGCATTTTTATCCCTTTACTCCCCAGTAAAGTCCCTAGAGTCTCTGTCCCATTTATGAGTGTGTTACTCCGGTGGATTTTCAATTATTCCTGATTTCTTTCTTTCTTTATGGACACATATCCCTACAGAGTGTTACCGTTTGCATACATACATTTGCATCATGAGGTCTCTTAGGGACCAAAATTCGTCTCTTTACTATTATTTAAGCCCATTCTACCTCGTCGAGACAAAGATTTTAACCTTCACTTCTTCGGCTAGAATGACCTTAAATAGGGGCATCTGTAAGACCCCAATTTTGGTCCTAAGATCCCTCATGGCATCATAACATTGCATTTGCAAAGCCTCAAGGATCATGAGCATCTTGACTTCTTCCCTTTGGGTGGGACCCCTTGTGAGTGGTTTGAGATCATCAAGCATACTTGAATTGTATATTATTGCTTTTCTCATTTTTATTCACTAACCAAAAGCACAAAAATATGTCACTAACATTTCTTGGTTGTAGCTTGAGCAATCACAGGGTCAAAAGCTTCTAGGAGATCCTTTGTGCAATGATATGGCCAAGAGAAGATGAAGGCAAGCATGGAAATGGTTCCCAAAGCTCTCATCCATCAAATATGCCTCCCTAGTATCTCAATTCATCATTTTGATCAAAGCAAGTCAAAGGGTTTGAGGTTTGTCTCTCAAGGAAACCCTAATTCATATGTTCATCAACTGTGCCTTGCTCATGAAGCAACCTCAGCCCATGGTCAAATACAATCAAGGGAAGTCTCTAATTCATCATTTCATGCATATTTGAACTTATTTGAGTGTCCTTAATCATCAATTCATCAAGACATGAGTTGTGGACTTGAAAAGTTGATCAGTCAATTCATCAGACTATTTTGAAATGCACTGAGACCTAACTTTTTATGTGTTGATCAAATCGAGATGACCCCAAGATAAACAATGTTCTTAAGAACCATATTAACAACTTTCATGTTCATCAAAATTTTATTTGAAGCTTGGAAGGTCATCGCCCATTCCAAGACATTATAGGTCATTTTGACTGAAACCCTAATTTTGGGTCAACTTCCCAAGAACATAACTCATTCATTTTTTATGATTTTGGGGTGGAACCAAATGAACTGGAAATCTTATTGTGTCTAATTAAAATTTTATGTTGAGAAAAATTTCAAAATCTCAAAAGAAATACATGTGATAATGCAAAACATTATAGGTCACTTTGGGCCAAATGCATTGAAATGGAAAAAAGTCCAACTTCAAGTGCCCATAACTTCTTCATTAAAAATCCAAATGATGCAAAATTTAAGTCCGAATTGATTGTATTGAAGAGATCTACAACTTTCATGTTGAAGGTTTTATCATTTGGATCTTACATCATTAAGACATAAGGGCTTGAACATTGGCCAAATTTGGAAACTTCACTTTTGCATGTTTTGCACCCTATACTTTAAACTCAAAATTCACTAATTTCCAAGGCCCAATTGAAATTTTGATCAACATATCATTTGTTCCTTATGCAATAAGTTTTCTAACCATTACTCATGAGGTAGCATTTGGAGTTTGGAAGCACCATTTTCGAAGACATGAAGATGAAGTGCATTTTGTGAAATTCAATTCAAATTGCCATGCATGAGCTATTTATACATAATGTACACGTCCATTTGCAATTCACATGAACTCAGCAGCTTGTTTCAGTCTTCATTGGGCCTTCCACATGATCACACAAGCCCATGCAATGAGAAATCCATTTGCCATGCACACGAGTAAACTCATGCACTCAGCCATTTCCAGCTATAAATACATGTGCTATGCTTCATAATTCTCCAACCTAAAGGCGCCTGAAATGTTGCAAGAGTGAATCCCTAACCATACCAAAGGAACTAAGTTCATTTTTCTTCAAAAATTCAGATCTGAAATTCAATTGCATTTGGTTGAATTTTCAGATCTAAAGTTCCTAAACCTTCATCATCTGATCCATTGAAGTTCTGTTTTGCAAAAGGAACCAAGGAAAGGGACTCAAAGCTTCACAATCCAAAGGTTTTGATCAACTGTTTTTTGCTTCGAATCTCCTATTTCTTTGATCTATTGGACTTGATATTGTGTTGTCTGAAGTCCTCTCTATATAGGCATCATTGTTGTATGCTTAATTTTTTAAATCGAGCAAGTTCATGATGAACACCATCTAGCTTCCATCTCTGATTTCTCTCTTAATAGGAATCTAGAGTGGAAGTGAGTGGTATAGGAATAATGTACATCACTCCACCTTTCGAACGGTGCCTGGATCGTCCATTTTAGTGAGCATTTGAACCTCTGTGTTTTTTGGCCTTCGCCGGAGCTCACCGGAGAAGACGGTGGCGCTGGCCACCGTCTCATTGCCAGATTCAATGTGACCCATTGATCTCAATCTCCAGATCTAATCTCCACGCTTGGATGATATGACTTATTTTAATTCAGTGTGTGGTTGCATTGACTTGAGCCTTTGGTACGCGGGCGCTTCATGACCATCAGATTGGACACGTCAATTAATGAGGTTCCATCCAAGCGCTGTGGTTTTTTCTGATTTTTATAATTTCCATTTTATTTCTTTTATTCATTTAACTTCAAAAATTCATAACTCTTTCATTTTAATTCCAAAAAATATGGGACCAAATGAATCATTTCTCTTTTTAATTCTAGTTTTTAAAAAGGATTTTTAATATTTTTTATTTTATCATTTGATATTTTTTGTGAATTTTCTCTTTTCTGGTTATTTTTAATTCATTTTAAATAGTTTTTGATATTCAAAAAATACAAAAATATTTTCTCAACTTATTTGAATGATGATGGATCTATGAAAAATATTCTCATTAATTTTTTAATTGATTTGAGATTTATTTGAGATTTTAGTTCAATTAGGTTATTTTTATTCATTTTTAATTGATTAAAAATAGTTTCTGGCTTTTAAAAATGCTGAAATTTTTTGTCAAACTTTGTTTGACCTTGTTGAACTTGGGATAATTCACTTGGACTTTCCAAAGTTGATTTGAAGTGATTTTGAAGTTTAACCTTTCTTTAATATTTTAATTCAAGTTTATTTTCAAATATTAAAAATGCCAAAAATACTTTGATTATTTCTTGACTTCCAATCTTCATCCCACTTCTGTTTTTTGATTGTTTGACCATGATCCTCAATGTCTTTGGTCAACTCTTAATAGATTGGTACATTCCATTTCATTCCATGCACTTTAATTCTTCATCTCCATTATCCATCTTCATCTTCTTCTTCTTCTTTTCTCTTGGATCAATGAGTTAAAGGTTGATAAGTTAGCTTTGATTAGGGAGGTTTAATCTTCCTTGATTCAAATCTAATTCATCTTGATCAATTGATCAAGTGAATGGCTTTGCATCAAGGATAGATTGCTTCCTAAATCATGCAAAGAACTTAAACCAATACAAGATCATTTCTCTTCTTCTTTTTGGCATGGAAAGTTGTTGGAACTTGGTTCATTAATCAAGACTTCTAACTTGTATTGTTGCCTACATTATTATTGACCGGCCTCAGATAGTTGTGACTTCTACATAAGTCCAATTACGATTGCTTAACATAGCGCTAAATTTGCCTTATGGCACACTAACTACTAATATTAACTATTAACCATTAACATTTACTTCTTGCTCTTTACATTTATGCAATTTATTATCCTTGTACATATTACTCATTTGCTTTTTCCTTTGCTCACTTGAGCACATGTTTATGTTAATGCAATTTGCCTTTTGCTCACTTGAGCACATAAATGTGTATATATCATTGTGTTTGTGTTTTGATTGTTGTTGACCAAATGCAGAGAAATGGACAAATGGACTTAGACTTTAGGACTCTCCCTATGCAAATTTGGAGTCAAAGAGCAACTAGGCATTGGGCCTTTAGAGTGCTATAACAGTCAAAGAGCAACTAGGCATTGAGCCTTTAGAATGCTATAAATGATGAAGAGAACTTTGAAAGGACCAATCTCTAAAACTCCTTCTTGTTCATTCTTGATTGTTTGATGGAATTTTTTTAATGTGTGTGTTCTTGTGCTAGGGATCCCAACATTGAGCCTAAGTGAGGAACCATTGCCATGAGCTTTTAAGAGAAAGAGATCCAAGAGCCATTGAGGAACTTTCCAAGAGCTAAATTGATTGTTGATTGCTTGAGCTTACTATTATTTTGCTTGCATATTCCAAAGGATGGGAGCTACTTGGATCATCAATATGATCTCAAGAGAGGAACTCCATTTGTGGTCTTGTTCTCTTATCCCTCACCTCTTGTATGTTTAGGATGTAGCCATTCTTCTTCTTCCCTCCACTCTAACCCAAGCCAAAACTTTTTGTGCAAACATTTAACACTTCTTTTCAAACATTAGAAACCTAAGCCTTATGCTTTTGATTTTTAAACTTTCTTTTCATAACACTTATTTGGAATTGAATCTTTAAATTCACTTTGACCATATTTCGTGAATACTTTTCATTGGTAAATATAACCCATTCAAATGTCTTTTTGTGGTTTCAACGGCCACTTTCTTAATCAAACTTTTCATAACCTTTAGCTATTAGGTTTGAGTTATCCTTGAGGTAGATGTAATACTCACCTATATCCTTAGTGATGGACAATGAGTCTTCCATGCTTATTATAGGGTTAACCCCTCACTAGCATGTTGAAGCTATCCTCATATGGTGGATTTGTGGTTTTAGGTTGAGTTTTCTCCCTTGGATAACAAAAGACCTTAAGGCTTTTGAACCAATCAATTCACCCACTCAGTTTGAGATTTTTACCCTGAACTACGAGGTTTTGATCCTAATCTTTTTTAAGATGGTACGTAGGCAATGGGTTTATCCATCCAAACACAAAATGTAAATAAACTTGTATATTCTCTTCTCATCTCTTCAATCATGTTTGCACAAACAAATTTTCACAAAATACCAACCTTACAACCAATGTGAAAAGGGCTTCCTAGGAGTACCTAGGATGTTTTGGGTGCTTAAAACCTTCTCATTGCATAACCAACCCCCTTATCCAGATCTCTGACATTTTTACTAGTTTTTTATTCGATAAAACTTTTTGGTTTTTGTTCGCTTTCTAACCATTCCTTTGGATAAATAGAAGTACGGTGGAGACTCGACTTGTATAGTTTACCTTGGATTTAGTCAATATCTCTAATGGTAACGAATACCCCGCTACAGATATGAGTTGCCTTACTCGACTATCCTAGTAATCGTCATCCAACAAAAATATATCAACACATCAAATCTATCTTTTCCTTGCCCACGTGTGATCAAAACCAATCCAACAAAACATTCAACATATTAACTCAACTTGTCACCCCCGTATGATGAAAACTCTTTTTAGAAAGAACATTGTTTAATCCCTTCTAACGCGCATAACAAACTAGTGCTTAAGCTTCCGCCGAGAGTAAACAAGCCAACGTTTAGCCTTTAGAATGCGATTTAAACAGTTATTCACTAAAAGACACCAACCAACCGTAGTTCCCCGAACTACGAATGCTCTGACTTCCTTATTGCACTATAAGGATACGTAGGCACGAGATTGCGAGATCTTGGCGAGCACACTAATAATAAACCTCCCTTTTTCCCCTTTCGAGGTTCTCCTTTCATTTCTCTTTTCAATCTTTCTTATCTCTCGAAGAAAAAAAATAACATTAGCTAACATTCAAATCGCAAATTAGACTAAAAGGTTCCCGTTGAGTACAAAAGACGTAAGGGGTGCTAATACCTTCCCCTTGCGTAATCAACTCCTGAACCCGAATATGGTTGCGACGACCATTATTCTATTTTTAAAGGTTTTATCGATATTTTCCTATTCCTTCATTGGGATAAATAAATTTCGGTGGCGACTCTGTTCGAATCATTTTTTCCGCGACCATCGCGAGGGATCGTATTTTTCGATATGTGACACAATGCACTAGAGAAATGGTGAGATGAGATGAGAAAGAATGGAAAACATACCTTTATTTATACAAACTACCTAATCGATTAGATGAGGATTATAATTGATTAGGAGCACTTAATTCAACTAGTTGGATGTTGGGACTAGCCTTTGCATTATCTTACAAATCTCCCAACCATTTATTTTGTGCGCCAAATTTCAAATTTTGAATATTGAGTTCATTCAATTGATTAGGGAATGAGCCCAATCGATTATTTAGGCAATTTTTTAGCAATCTTGATTTTTGGGCTTTCAGTTGCACTTTAGCTTTGTCTTTCTTCTTTTTGCACCCCTGGCCAATTTGTTTGCACCCTTTTTTCTTACCAAAAGATAAGAAGCTCATTTATTTGGTTAGTAAATATAGTTTTAAAAGATGGGCAGATTATTAAATGTGCTATTTTAAAGGCTTAATTAGAACTTTTGGTAAGATCCCTAATCTTACCATTTAGTTGTTCTAATTAAGTATAGTTTTATTACACAAGCTGCTTAATATTAAGTAAGTTGTGTAACAAAGGTAATAGATTATGTTTAATTCCTTTATATTCATGGTCTATAAAATCCTTAATGTGAAATCCTTTTAAAACCTCTTTTCGAAAGCACCATGACTATGGAAGAACTCGTGCATATTATCTTTGGTGAACTAACCCCTAGTAGGTAGAAGTAGAGGTTGTTACTTTTTTGGGTATCCCTTAAATAACATCATTGAAAGATGGCAATCAAGGGAAATAAAAATATCAAAGACAGGAGCAAGTACAAAATCCAAATAGAGAGATTCAAGTTAAAGAAGTCAAATTAAGACAATCAATGTCTAACTAAAGAATGGAAGACCATTAAGGATCATCTCAATCAGAATGTTAATGGAGATGCTTCTAAGGAAATTGAAACTAAACACTTAGAAGATTAAAATTAAAAGATAAGAGAGCTTCTTGAAATATCTTAGGTGTACAAGAAGAAATGGTTACATGATGGAGTTTGCCAATCCTAATGCTCTTGATGTTGATGGTATCCCTCAAATAATATGATCAAGGTGTTGACGTTGATGGTATCATTCAAAGGATGCAATCACGGAACCTATTAAAAGGTTAAGATTATTTATCAGTCCTATGTTTGGAACAATTCTCGTATCAAATGATTCGTTAAGAAGGAAAATCGACGGTGGTTTTTTGTTTCCTCGAAATTGAAAGCTTCTCAAGTTACCTTGACATTTTGAGGTATTACACTTAATAGAGATTTAAAAATCTAAAAACTCTAATTGATTCTCTAGTAAGTGATTTATTAACTACTTAGTCAATTAAATTTATTTTCTACTAACCTATGGTTGAGTTTCAAGTTCTTTTAGAGCAAAGGGGTGTCAAATACACTATGTCAAGAGCCCAATATTAGTTTAAGGTTTAAGGAGGATAAAAAGAGGTTGTCCAAAATATTTCCTAAGATGAAATGGTTGGAAAGCATCTGAGAAAGAAATAAGTTGACTATACAATTTTCTCTCAGTTTAAAAAGCTTCAAAGACTTTTGAGTTTTGTTCGAAAAAGAATCAAGGGGAAGAAGTTCTCCAAAGTATAAATAGCGAATAAATTCAAAGTTAGATGCTACCATCCATAAGGAGAAATAAGATCTTAGATCTTATTCTCTTACCGTATTCTAGACTGCTATTGTCCATCTCTATAAGGAACTTGTTCCTTTTACATGGGATTTATGTACTTATATATTTTACTTCATAAATAAGTAGTTTTATCTACCTTTTTTATTTTGACAAAGAGTGAGAAGTATACTCTTATGGGGAGTAAATTATACTCTCTACTTAATTGAGGAGGAGTTTAATCACTCCAAACATATATATGTTATTTCTTTTACCACCTCCCTGAGAGATGCGTCATTATCAAAAAAAAAGTGTGGATCTATGTGCTTGCAGGTATAAACTTGAAATCTCACAGAAGATCCATCTGAAGTTTAGATGACGACAATAATAATTAAATTCGATGACAATAGCTTTAACCCTTTATGATGGTAATCTAACTAAAGAAACATCTCATGCCTCATCAAAAAAAGATACTCAAGATCAAAGTGCTTATATGACCAGAAGAAATCTAGCGATGAATCTTGAAGCCTCGGAAATGTGAAAAGTCTCCAGGTATTGTTTGTCTGTCTATTTGAGTGACCTGAGTATTGTAAAAGTAAGGAAGTAGCTTAGAAGTACTAAGGCAACTCATACACACAACTAAGAATATTTTTTCAAATTTTTTATCTTGAAAATCATTTGCAAAGCCAAGTCAAGCGATTAAAAAATTGTCTAAACATTTTCCAAACTAACCAATTGACTGGTAAGTTATGTCAATCGATTTGTAAAACTTTTCTGAGTCAACAAATCGATTGGAGCATTAACCAATCAATTAGGGAAGCGCTAATTGATTAACCAATCAATTATGACAGCACATTAATGACTTACAATGGCTTTATATCTAATATTTCCTATTTGGGCTTGCTAATCAACTAATATTAAGATGGCTAATCGATTAACTCGTTAAATCAATCCATGGAACATTTTCTTTTTTCGTGTTTCCAACTCCTATATAAAGGAGGCTCGCTTCCACTTCTTTTCACGCTGTTTCCCAATATTTTATATTTTTTGGAATCTCTCTCTCTCTCTCTCTCTCTCTCTCTCTCTCTCTCTCTCTCTCTCTCTCTCTCTCTCTCTCTCTCTCTCTCTCTCTCTCTCTCTCTCTCTCTCTCTCTCTCTCTCTCTCTCTCTCTCTATATATATATATATATATATATATATATATATATATATATATATATATATATATATATATATATATATATATATATAGAGAGAGAGAGAGAATATATATATATATATATATATATATATATATATATATATTCTCTCTCTCTCTCTATCTATCTATCTATCTATCTATCTATCTATATATATATATATATATATATATATATATTCTCTCTCTCTCTCTCTCTCTCTCTCTCTCTCTCTCTCTCTCTCTCTCTCTCTCTCTCTCTCTCTCTCTCTCTCTCTCTCTCTCTCTCTCTCTCTCTCTCTATATATATATATATATATATATATATATATATATATATATATATATATATATATATATATATATATATATATATATATATATATATATATATATATATATATATATAAATTCGTTCACTTAAAATTGCATTAGTGCTTGCGAGTCAAACTTTACTTGTGAGGAAGAATTTTGTAAGTGGTCGTGATATTTGTTTAACTCTTGGGAGTGCGATACTCTTGAGAAGATTAAGTTTGGTTCGTGAGATAAACCAGTCATAAAATCTTTGTTACGTTCTATTGAGCTTTGCCTGAAAAAGTTTTGTTTTGGTTATTGAGATCATCATGAAAATCTCTAAGAAAGTTCTAGCTTAGTCTTTGGTAAAATTTATTTGTGGTTGGGGATAAGCTTGTAAAAATTTCAATATCAACTTGTACAAAGGTTTGTGGACATAACCAATAAAATCTCACAAGTTTATAGTCAAAATCTCAAGAAGACCTCTTGGAAACAGGACTAGGTCAATGTTCGGCCAAACCTAGATAAATCTTTGATGCAATCTTTCTAACCTTATCCTTTTAATTTTTGCAATTTACTTTTCACTATTTATTTTCGCTGTCATTTACTCAAAAAAAATTACTAACACGGTCTTAATCGATAAAATTATAAAATTAATCACGAATTTTAAATACCATAATCCCCCCTCCCCAACCCCCTTTTGTACATGAAGTTACTTGTCCAACAAATTCAACATATGATTCACATGTGCCTCACTTTCTTCTTCTTCATCGTCAATATCATCAGCATATGTCATTGAAATTGGTAGTTCAACTTGTTCAAGAAATATAGATAAAATAGGATGGTATAGTTAAGGTTTCGCTTGTTTAGTGTGTCTCTGAAGATGTTTGTAATAAACTACAAAGGTAGGTTCATCTACTTTTGTTGGATGCGTCGTTTTTCTCTAAGCATGGGGTTGTTCGAGAATGTCGTCTTTTGTGTCTTTCAATCGCCGCAACTTCAGATTCCCATACGCAACAAAGTAAGTTTATAACCTCATAGATATTTCCATTACTTAATTTATACTATTAACTCTAAATTTTTATTTTATTTTTTTTGTTTAGGTAGTCCACCCGTGGGATGTATTACGACTGGTGTCCTTGACACTACGTCATGGCTTATTGAAATATCTTAGATCGCCTGGGACTAAACGATGTATTACCACAAAACTATCCATTTCATAATTTATTTTTTTAATATTAACGTTTACTAAAGTAACAAATACATTTTCCGCAACAGTTTATTTGGAGGTTGTATCCGGGTCTAGAAGATCATCATGAAAGGAATGAAGACGATGCAACCGTCTGGAGTGCAACTAGACTGATTATCATGTTCACTAATATGAAGATGCACCATAGTGATCATGTGAAACTACAATTTGGCATGTATAAAAAATCTCAGATCCCACGAGGTGCTTTAAAAAATACCACAACAGTAAAGTCTCAAACCAATAAACATATGCCAATTGGAAAGACTACGTCAAAGTAGAGTGTCGTCAACGGAAGCGTCGTCATAACCTTGTCTTGACCGACACTATAATTTCAACTGAATCTAACCAACTCCTCATTACATATATTGGTATATATCAGTTACAAATAGTTTTCTGTCTAAACTCAAATATTTATTCGACCCACCCCAACAAACATCATCATTTAACGTCCAACAACACACTTACACTCAACTCCCAACCCAACAAAATTACCAACCCACAAACATCGAAACCCATAACTAACACATGTCGCACACACAATCACAAAACCAAAAGCATACCACGTACTAATAACAACAAACACAACAATTTTATAAATCTCCTACAAACAACATCCACCAACCCATCATATACATTCCAAAACACCCAACAAACAACTCAAACAAGCATAGACATCTAAACACCACAACAATAATTTCCTTTTAACCCCAACGAAACATTCTCACCAATGTCACCATTCAACCGACCTGACTACTGTAAAATTGTGACCACATCAACCCAAACAATACAATCGCACTACGAAAATATGGACGGCAAACTCAATTACGGCAACGTCGACATTGAGGCATGAAGCTTTCAAGAATTACGAGAATTGTTTTTGGATCTAAACCCAAGGACTTTGTATCAAGCGCATGAGGAGAATCTAACAAGACCTATACGACATATAGAATCTCGTCCATGCAGAACCGGTGACCACTTTAATCAAATACGGCATAAATAGTAACGTAAAAGAATATATTCTCGCATGTGTAATCCGACTTTAACTATATAATATTAGTATTTTATTTTTTATTACTTTTAATTAATAGTTTATTAAATATATTATATTAATTAATTATTAAAATCAATAAATTAATAACTAAATAAAATTAAAAAACCATAAAATATAAGACACTCACCATAAATTGGCGCTATCTATTAAATATAGGAGCTACCTATTAAATATATGAGGAGATGCCAATTAGCTTTGCTTGTCTTCTTCAAAATGTGAAACATAGATACTTTATAATATAAGGAGAAAATTGAATATTAAAAAAAAAGTTGAGAAATATGAGTATTAGGGTAAAAAAATCCTAACCTTCTATTACAAGTGCAATTAGTCAACACATTAAACTCCTATTAGTAGTAGTACTTGATTTGAGTTATTATGCATAGCAATAATATTCTCTCTGGCATCCAATTCAAGAGACAGTGGGCAAATAAACAATGATGCTAGAATGAATAAGTGTGTTATGTTCCTCATCACAATGAACTCATGGTGAACAAAATCATTAAGAATCATTACTCTACACAAAAGAAGTTTTGTGGAATAGTTCATCATGTGGCCTGCTATGGATCAATGATGTGTAACACAGGCCCATAATATAAAAAATTCAGCATAAAGCATCCATAACATAAGGTCTCTGATTAAAATTTGATCAAAGAAAATAAAGTGCACAAAACAACATATCTTCATAGTTAATGTGACCTAAAACTCTGTACATAGGTTAAGGAATGTTGAAGTACTTTTAAGTTGGAAGCAACTTCTTTTGGACTCACAAATCAAAGAATGAACAATTCCCAACAATAGATCAATTTGGTCACAACTTTCTATTATGAACAAAGCTAGTTGATGATTTTGTTTCAAAACCTCTTTCATCTTGATCTGCATTGAAAAGAAGATTACTCCAATTTGTTGTTGATCTATCAACAATCCTCGTTGGGACCCTGTCGCTGTCTTCCCCGCCAGAAGCATCGTATCCATCGCTAGCTGATCTTGAAAACGGAAATCCTTTCGCTGTCGCTGAACCGCCGACCGAAAGACTTCCGAGCCGTCTTGTTGGTTCGCCTTCCGCCGGAGGCGCGCAAAACGGATGGATATCTGGTGAGTCCAAACTGCTTTCCGGAGAAGACGCAGCAATGCCGCTTGAGCTTGAGAGGACTTGAGTTGTCCGCGCTTCGAGCTGGAGAGGTGCTAGACTTGACATTCTGTTGAAGCTTTTGTCGATATTACCGGCGGAATATTTTGTTAAGGCTTCCATAGGTAAATCGGCGGGTAAGCGAATGCGCTTACCTGGCCTCCTTGGGGCCATTCGCCTTCCGCTGCTTCCGGAGGTATGATCTGCTTCTAGCCTGAATGGCTCGTTGTTATGTCTCACTACAGGCTGCAGAATTTTCGATTTTTTTCTTGCTTCTGCGGCGGCCCTTGAAACCTCTTCTGCATTTAACCGTGCCAATGTCCACGGACTAATTTTGACTGCTGCGGGATTCTTTTTCTTTACCGGTTCTTCTCGAATTGACTTCTTTCCTAGAGAACTTACAGAAGCTGTTTCGGGTGGCACTACATCAAACTAAAATATGCAAACCATCACATAGTATTCTTCGTAAATATTTTTCATTAATCATCTAAGCATATCTCGATATCGGTTTTTCATCATACGGTATTTAAGGAAGATGTAGTACCTACAAACGTTAACAAATAAAACTTGATTGGATGGACAAAAAAATTACCTGATCATCAATAAACATGCGCGGGGGCGTGCACCATTGACCGCGATGAAAAGTAGAAAAGGAGCTTGCACTGCTTAGTCCGGTAATCGAGCTAACAGGTGACATTTGAGGACTCTGCTGACCTCCAACTCCTTGTTGATCCTGCTCCCTCAAAGCTATGATGTAATCATACGTGCTGATTCCCTGAGGTACTCCGCAATAACCATAAGATTTAGCACTACCATCATATGAAACACCAAATAGACACAGACACATATAGACTTAAATGAAAGAATGATTTTATCGAAACTTAGAAATCAAAAGTATGGAAGTAGAGTTTCTAGTAATGATGAACAATGGCTTACCTTTTTAATGAGAAGAATATGAAAGAAGAAAAGCTGAACAAGGGGTAACGTAGCAATCATAGCCAAAATGGTGCAAAATGCCTGTAAAAGAAAGGAATATGCAAAAGAATGAATACTCGGTATGCATAACCAATAAACTCGTACGAAAGCCACGTAATATATGCAAACACTGAGCAGAATGCTCACCACTACAATAACGAAAGGAACGAGAGAGAAACTGCTTCCCAACTTGGAGGACACGTCAACAGAAAATTCCTTCCTCTTGAGAAAACAGCAGATAAGCACAACTATCCCAGTCAACCATTGAAGAATAAGCTGTAATCTCAATCCCAAAGTGCACAAACCATGTACATACCTGTCAATAGTTAATCAAATGACATTGACTAGGAAATTTAAAATGCTTGCTATGAGGTTTCTTTTGGTCCTAACATATGTAGTAAATTGGGCTTATGAAGGTTCATGTTTTGACAATCAATAGGGAGTATGTTTAAGCTATGAGGCACGGACACCAGAAACACGACACCAACACGTCGACACTGATAATAATTTGAAAAAATTGAATAAATTAAACGTAATCACAAATGTCGGTTTTGGGCACTGACACGGGCACACCTATTTTCAAAGATGTCGGTGCTACATAGTGTTTAAGTATTGGACAAGAAATGAGGGAATAGTATTTGGAGAATTGGGGACTCCACGATGATCTAACAAACACACCTTTTTAGATTTGATTTTAGTAAAAGTCGAGTTTTTTCGACGTTATTGCTATGGATGAACACCTAAATGATAATTACGGCATAGGGGGACAATTTTGCTTACCAAGAGAAGAGCCGCAACCATAAGGGTGAAAAAATTTCGGTAGTTCTTTTTCCCAATGCAATTGTTAAGCCACTGTAAAATCAAATAACATCGGTTTCGTTCATCATATATCAACAGATAGGTAGAAAAAAGAGAAATCAGAATATCATACTCTGCAATGATGATCAAAGCTATCAACGCACTTGTCACAAACTCTACAGTGCTTGCTGTACTTGAAGACCTGCATCAACATTATTCCATATTGCCGTAAATAAATCTCCCCGCTCATCTCATACCAAAATAAAATCATTTCAAGATAATCCTAATTTTTTTACAAAACATTGATCATGGAATGCACAATGGTATATCTCGGTTTTGCATTTAGGATTATCCAAAGCATACTACAAAACAAACCGTTAACATCCTGGAGAAATAGCGTTTTCGTTCAAAATTCAAATGCTTCTACAAACCTCAACTTCACACAAACTGCAGTAGAACATGCCGTCTTCACTAGCTAGTTGATCAGAAGAGTTATCATGTGAACTAGAGCAGCTGCATACGTAAGCGCAAGGAGAGAAAAGCCATAGAAAACAAGATGGCGAAGGGGGCGATGCACTTTTCTTCTCTTTTGAAATTGAAGCATCTTTAAAACTTGCTTCGGTTCCAAACGCCTCCTTATCCACAGACTTTGGTCCAATTGTTGAAGCATTTCCATCGTGCACGGATGAATTTGATTCCCCTCCTCGTTTAGAATCCTTGAACCCGCTAAGCTTTTTGCTGTCAGGAATTTTAAGATACTTTTTGGACTTAAAAACCCCTGGATCGGCTGGATCGGCTGCCGCACACCAAATGTATAGTCCAAAGACACTAGCAATCTGGAAAGAGGTCACATGTTGTCACTTAACATGAATCAAGATGATAATGTCTTCCATGCATGAAAAACCAGTAATAATTTCAAACCTAATTCAGACACGTACGCCGGTAATAATTTGAAAAAATTTGTAATTGATTGTAATCACATATGTTAGTGTTTGTGTTATGTCACAATTGAACACCTGGCACGCAAAAGCTTCAATGCAAAGTGTCGGTACTACATAGTTACAGAGACAGTTCCATAGCCCCTTAGATTGAACACTATACAATTCAACATACTAATCTAAAAAATCACAAGAAAGAAAAAAGAAACCAGATTGAACAGAAAGCGTAGAAACAAACAACAAACCCATGAATCAAAAACCAACAATCACAGATCTCATTACCCTTCCACCGACCCATTTTAAAGTAAGTATCAAAAACAAGATAAAGCTAAAAAAAACTTTGATTTACCAGAGGTGTGTAGAGTCCTGTAACAATATACTGATAAACCTTCTTCCCAACAAAAGGAGCAAAGAACACATAGAAGGCAAACCCGAGAGCTAAAAAAACAGCAATAGCCACCACCTACATACACAACAAAAAATCTCATAATTCTCATAATTACAAAACACCCCAGAAACCAAAAAGTTGAAATTCTGCATAAAAATCAAAACTTTACACTCACCTGCAGAGGATGATAAGGTAACCTCCATCCATTCTTCCTCATCTTTCAGAACGAAAATGAAAACACAAAAGGGTAGAAAAAAAAAAGCAGCACAAGAAAATACAAAAAGACAAACAGAAATGCAGACAACTGTAACCAATACAAAAACAACAAAGGATGTTTATTTACTTCCTTTGAGAAATTAAAATACCCTTCAAGAAAAAGTGTAAAAAATCACAGATTTTTACTCTGGGGACCAAGAAAATAACTTGACTTGCAATGACATGATGGAAGAAAGAGATGTAACAGAGAGAGAGAGAGGATAGAATGAAGTGAGAGAAAAATGGTTAATGTGAAGAGTGAAGAAAGATTTGTTTCACTCAAAGACAAACTTGCTAAGGTAATGGAAGATGAAAAAAAATGAACTCTATTTATTTGTTGTTTGTGTTTTTGTTTTGTGGGTTGCAATGCTTTTTAGTTTAGCAAGGAATTTAGATCTATGTTATGCTCATGATGTTGTGGGGTTGAAAGCATGTGTAATCTTTTTCTTACTTTTTTTGAGTTTTTTTATTTCATGTGAGTATAATTTTAGCTTAAATGCAATTTTACTATTTTATTTAGATTGATTCTTGATTTTAATCATTAAATTTGAAATTTTGAAAATTTGAAAATATAATTTTTTTTGAAATAATTTGAGTTAAACTCACACAATCTAAATATATAGAAAAATGGAATTTTTCAATATCCAATTTGAATATTTGAATTGTTAATGTTTTTGTAAAGTTATATATATGTAGCAAGAAAATATATTTTTAATATTTTATAAAATTTTCTAAATATTGAATTTTAAATTTATTTTGTTGATTATTGAAATTTGTGGATGAGATAATAAAATAAAAATTTCAATAAAAATGGTGAATCTATTTCTCTATAAAAATTAATAATTGATCAAAGTTATAAGATATTTTACATAAATATAAAAAATATTAAAAATAAATAATAAAAATCACCCTCATGCCCCACTTTTTACTTTTTGAAGGGCAATACTAATAGCCTCTCATTTGTGGTGTGGTGCTACTGCCATTACCTTTTTCCATAGGCAAAAAATAATGTCACAAGCCACTGCATAGGACAGTTGTGTGGTTCTACTTTTTGTTAATTGCCAACAACTCTTTAAAACCTTTCTCTCTCTTCCTTCAATGTGTCATGTTTGTGTGGGAACATAATCAAATCAAAGCACCAAATGACCAATCCACTACATTATTTTTTTACTCATATTTGACTCTCATTATCTTAACTTTATTTGATATCATTATCCTTTTCTTCTTTTTCTTTTTCTTTCAATAGTGAAACAATATATCATTGGAGTTTTGCTTATAAAATATGAGGTTACTTTGTGTAGGGTGTAAACAAAATCAATCTTAAATTTCTAAATCTGTCTCAAGTAGATTTTTATTTGTTCAAGTTTTCTACAAAATAGAATCTTTTTAATGATTTGTTTTTTTATAGAATATTACTTGTATTCTTTTACTTATTAAAGAAAGGTTAAGTATATACTAGTAGAAAAAAGAAAAATATATTTATATAGAGAGAGTAAAAATCAAAAGAAATTTAAAAAGTGGTGGGGTACGTTCCATGGAATTGAATGAACATGGTGGTGGCTACAATCTAGAGGCAACAACTGTCCTCAACTTCTAACTGGTTGGTAAATAGGTGTTACTCATATTGTAAATTTATGGAATTTGACCTTCCACCTTAAAACCTTGAAATCTACAAATATTAAGATTGATAAATACAGTATACTAGTATATTAAGATTGTGAATTAATCAAATCAATTCAAACTTATTTTAAAATTCAGTTGACAATATGTTACTTGAGTCATGTTTATGAACAAAAATGAGGTGAATTTATTTATTTTTTTACTATATTGGCTTAATAGCCTACACATATTCAAATAATTATTTGTGAGAAGAGAAAAATATGGTGATCCAAATTTGAACTTAATATTCTCCATTAAATATTCTTACTATCAAATTATAATTCTCTCACAAAGTGGACAATTAAACTTAACTAACGATTGTGTATGCTAATTAAGGGAATTATATTTGAGCTTAAAAGACATGGGACTAAAATAATATTAAGCTAACAAATAAACAACATTAACATAATCAAAAATGGAAAAATCATGGCATACAAATGATTATCCAAAATGCTAAACAATACATAATAATCAAAATAGTAGAAGATGATATACGGTGAAATATAAATAAACTAAAATATAATAATGTGTGTGATGAGATGAGATGCATGAAAAATAGGGTAGGTTTGATGAAAAAGGATCAGCAGCGGGATCAAAGTCAAGATTAAAATCAAATCTCGAACCCTTTTGAGTAGAAACGACTTCCTTAATGCTTGCAACTAGTGCTACCGTTCGGTCGTCCCTTGATCTAACTTCATCACCTTCAGCATCAAAATGAGCGATCAAGTGTTCCTATCTAACCTGAGCAATAGTCATGATCTGGTTCATACAAACATTTAGGCATGCCTTCACAGCTGGAGAAAAACATCTATAGCAGGAGCAAATGGACTTGTTGGAGCATAAACCCTTCATGAAACATATCCATCAGGAGCATCCTTATTTGCAGCAAACTTATCATTATATACTTTTCTATGTGTAACCATGTAGTAACAACCATCTTTATGCTTGTATTACTTCATAAGCTTAACTGAAGTGAAGTCAAACACTTTCAACACTTCAAGCAAATCTTCTCAACCTGACAAACATTATGCAAATCCATAAGGTACTGAATAAACAATGTGTAAAACCATTGACGCTTTGGATTAGATCGGTTGTGTATATAGGATCCATGATAAGCTTCACCCAGCTAACTTCCTTTTGTGTAAGGATAAGTCACATTAGGTAAATGTCCAATTCATTAACTCTTGCCAAATTCCTATATTTTTTATGCAAGATCTTCACCACTACCCAATGCAACATACACATTCCACATTTCATCGGACTGACTTAGAAGTTGGCAGTATAAAGATGATCCTTATGTACCGACTAAGAAATCATCTTAACAAACTCAGTACGATTAGTGTTAGATAGACACATTTCCATGCCTTTGTTATTTAATCCAAAATGGTTCTTAAAATCTTCAAAATAAAACTTGATGAATTTACTACGAAACCGACATTCATGAAACTATTGAGTATACTTCACATTATAGTATAAATCTTTTACATGTTTGGGATTGTACTTTTTATGAAGCCCAATAAATTGCAACAAACTATGATTCTGAAATGGTTAAAGAAATTCAATATCAATGTCAGACTCAACAGCTTTGTCTATGTAATATTCAAATTCGATGGGTTTATTAAGAAAGTCTTTAGAATATATCTTGTATTGATGATCAATAATTAATTGGTTTACTTTCAGAGCTAATGTAGCCACATTCTGACTTATCATCAACAGGAAATTGAGTAGGGGCAAAGATAGTTGAAACTTTTGATGGGTTACCTGGAGAAATTGTTTTGACTCGAGGGGCTTTGGTTGCTTGCTTCTTGTTTTTTTGCTCTTAGGATTTTTTGGAGGATTGGAGGAAGATGTTGATTTGAGTTTTCCTTTTTGTTTCTCAAATAGTTGATGTTCTTGTTGATCCATAGTTGATGAGTGATGAGAGGATGGTGATGATGATTAATGATATGATATGGGTATGCGTAATGAGTTATGAATGTGGGAGAGTTTTAATGAAAAAAGGTTTAATGAGTAGTAAAAGGAAAAGACACACAAAAATTGGAATTTCAAAAGTTATGGTTCGAAGCACCACTTGTGACCCGAATCAAGTTGAACGCTTGGTTTATGATTCGAATTAGAGTGCTTTGTGATTCAAATCAAGTGGCTCGTGTTTTTGTTAAAAGCATGTTCTGATTCAAATCAAATAGGCATGTGATTCAAATCATACGTCCAGTGACCAATTCAAATAAAATATTTATGAGCTTGATTCAAGTCATAGGTCTTGCCATTCGAATCACATACCAAAATTTTGAAAAATTCAAAAATTTAATTTTAATGCATGAGAATAAGAAAAAATTATGAGATGCAAAATAACACACGTATTTTTAAATGATAAAATACTTTAATGTATATCAAAAAGGATTAATGGCAATTAATAAAATTGTAATGATGCACATATGAATTAAAATGTTATGTACAGATGAATGAGAATGGTATGCACATATGAATTAAAACGTTATGCACATATGAAATGAGAATGATATGCATGTATGAATTAAAATGCTATGCATACATGAATGAGAATGTTATGCACAGATGAATAAAAATAATTTGATGTATGATGTGTTCAGATGAATGAGTTATGTTATGCACATAAGGACACAAACATAGCATAATCAAACAACACACCAAGCACATATCAAACACACAAAATTAAGGTACACTATAAGAAGAATAAAGGAGATTGGATCGATCATACCAATTTGACGATCTAAGCTTTAACTTACTGCACGTGAAACATTAAGTAAATGACAACATAATAACAAAATAAAATCACGACTAATCATACACAATTGGATATTATTCCATTTGCACATCTGAAAGGTAGATCATCCTTCACAAGATATCAGATGAACTTAAACGACATGTGTTTGGATTATATTTGACCATCGTAATAATAATAAATAGATGATTATCTACTTCTATTCTTGAACATATGTCTTGACAATCTAGGATAAATTATTCAACACTTTGACAATGATATGACTCTCCAAAAACTTGATGCTTTTAACTTCTTAGATTCCTGTCGAACAGTCAGTGAACACGTCAATCCTTATGGAACTATCTTCATCTTCTTTTACAAGGACCTTGGAATAATGGGTTAACAAGGAGATGTTTCTTATTCCTTTCACAATTCTTTCACAAAATTCAAACATATACATTATGTGACAAAATCACTAACTTTACAAATAGTCATCAAATGGAAATTAAAACGTTAAGTTATACTACTAGGTTTTCGGTTACTTACACGCTACTCAAAACTTCATTAGTTTAATCCTGGATGAATCTAATTGCAATGAAATTCAAACTTATAATTAAATATTGATTAACACACTGGTAGTGGATTACTTCAGTTAAATATAGGTCATTCAAATAATGATGTAAATCAAATACTCAGATGATAATGAAACATATTGAATCCACTTAGAGAAGAAAAAATCTTTTCAAATAAAACCCTTTAAGGATAAAAAAATTAATATCCTCAACTTTTAAAGTTGCTTAGACTTTATCAAAAGACCAACTATAAAGCCAATTGTTGGTCGAAAATATGGCAATAAGATGTTCTAGAAAGGGGGTTTAATAGACTTGTCCCCATTAAACCAATTTTTTTAAAAAAATCATTTACAAAATCATAGTTAAAAACACAGAAGCAAGACGTAATAGGAAAAAGCAAAAAATACAAGTAATGAATTCAAAAGCTATATGTTTCATTATCCTCGTAAAAAGATGATTCGATCAATATCATAAACAACTAAGGAATTTGAAGTTGCTTTGACAAGAAATTTAAATCCAACAACTTAGAGACAATACAATCTTAATTTAAGTAGTGAATGTTCAATGAATTAGATGCATCTCAGACCTACACTTATATGATAAAACACTATAAGGAAGATTTAATTCTAGATGATATTTTAATGATGAACAACACTTAACATAAATGATGATATGTAGAAAATTAAAAGAGATAGAGAAAGAAAAATGTACACCGGATATATAGTGGTTCGACAATTCTTCATCGTTATGCCTACTCCATTCTTCAATGATTTTCATCATCATAAATGTTAATGTGTTCCACTATTTTTAAAGTTTAAGATACAAGTATTTTTGTATAATGGATTATCGTCAACCTAAACATAAACAACCCAACACTTTAGCCAACACACATCTAAAACAATAATACATCTTATTGATGTAGATTACTCAACTGCTAATACTCAAGGTCTTCAACAATCTTGACCCAACAAACTCTATAGACACAATAATCTTGTTCCAAGCCTCAATTCTGCATTACCCTTTACTCATATTTGACGAAGACTTGTTTGAGAAATTTTTCTAATAACGAATGATTGGATAACACCCAACTTTGTTCTACATCAACCTATACTCGGATCCACCAAAGTCTTCCTTGGAGTATGGAGAAAAATCTTATTTTTCTTGATAACCACTAATGAATAATGTGAATAAGAAATGATCTTTTCTCTTGACATAAACAACAAAAATTCACAAAAAAAATAAATTAGATTCCCTAATGTACCTCAATCTACCTCTCATACTCAATCTTTATAGTTGAGCACTACAACAATGAGTTCTTGGTATAAGGTTGAAGATGATGAATAGTATCTAAAGGATCTCACATAATACAACTACAAACTTCTCATAATCTTAACACTCTAGGAATTTTTTCACAAGGTTGAATCAATGAGATAGTGTATTTGTGAATGAAGAAAACTTTCATGGGTTCTCTCAAGGTTTTTGACAAAGAGTGATTGGGATCTTGATGAATTTTCTGGGTTCCTTTCCCTGAATGGTCAACCACTTGTCAAAAGAATTTTTATTTTCTTGAAATTACTTGATGTTTCATGATTTCACATGATATCACTTGTAAAGA
This sequence comes from Lathyrus oleraceus, assembly GCF_024323335.1. Classification (NCBI taxonomy): domain Eukaryota; kingdom Viridiplantae; phylum Streptophyta; class Magnoliopsida; order Fabales; family Fabaceae; genus Lathyrus; species Lathyrus oleraceus. The sequence goes on along the minus strand of NC_066580.1, from coordinate 381,587,198 downwards.
GACAATAAGAATATTTAAATAGATGTTAGAGATAAAGTAGAGATAAGGTAGGAAAAATACAATGTGATTCAAGTCAAATCACAAGTTTGTGATTTGAATCAAAGAAAGAATGATTTGAATCAAAGTTAGTTTAAGGAATTGTCAGTTTTACTTGAATCATGTGTCTAGGTCTATGATTTGAGTCACGCAAAGCTTGATTCAAATCACAATTTATTTTGAATAAAATTTAATTTCCATAATTCGAATAAAACTACATGTGATTCAAGTCAAGAAATGTTATGATTCGAATCACATACTTTCTTGATTCCAATCAGGATGGCAAAGGTAAATTCTAAACCTCCAAGTAAGTGTTTGATTCGAATCATAACATACCTGATTTGAATCAAGCCTCGAAAAAACCTTGATTTAAGACTTCTAACTTGTGATTCAAGCTATACTCGATATTTTTACTTATATCAAATTTCAAAGGCTAAAAAACACATTCTTATGGATCTAATTCCAATAGACTAAACGTAGAGGTATCTCAAGGTACATGACTAAACAAATGAAGTGATAAAATTACAATCAAATTAAAAATGAATTACACATATGTGATAAATCAAATAACACACATATATCAAATATGGACGGAACATCAAAATAAACTATATCGTCTGCAATGCAATTTCATCAAGGATAAAAATGCAATAGGAAGCTTAATTGCAAAAGGTTCAACTTGTTTCAGAATTTGTTGAAAAAGATACTCACCAAAATAAAAGTCAGTTCTTGTTCCTATTTGGTAGAGCAAACTAGCAAAGGATGGTGTGATACCTGATTCGTGGTTGATAGGAGCCCAATTAGCCACTCCTATTATGTTGATAATATTGTATTTCACTCATAGACATGATGTAGAGAGGAGACCTCTGGTTGGCCAAAGATCACAAACATTTCTTGTGATTCATGGATAATTGTCTTCAAGGAGGGAATACAATTAACTATTATGAATCTCTCTATTTTTAGATACTCATTTATGATAGCCGGAGAGAATGCAAAATAGTGTCCACGTACGTGAACCTACCTAAACTCACTAATACCAGCATCATTGAACCCCTTTGTGTAGCGGGGTATTTGTTACCATTAGAAATATTGACTAAATCCAAGGTAAATCATACAAGTCGAGTCGCCACCGCACTTCTATTTATCCAAAGGAATGGTTAGAAAGCGAACAAAAACCTAAAAGTTTTAACAAAAACTAGTAAAAGAAACAGAGATCTGGATAAGGGGGTTGGTTATGCAATGGGAAGGTGTTAGGCACCCAAAACATCCTAGGTACTCCTAGGGAGCCCTTTTTCATACTTGTTGTAAAGGTTGTTATTTTTGTGAAAAATTTGTTTGTGCAAACATGATTGAAGAGATGAGAAGAGAATATACAAGTTTATTTACAATTTGTGTTTGAATGGATAAACCCATTGCCTACGTACCATCTTAAAAAAGATTAGGATCAAAACTTCGTAGTTCGGGGTAAAAATCTCAAAACAAATGAGTGGATTGATTGGTCCAAAAGCCTTAAGGTCTTTTGTTATCAAAGGGAGAAAACTCAACCTAAAACCACAAGTCCACCATGTGAGGATAGCTTCAACATGCTAGTGAGGGGTTAACCCTATAATAAGCATGGAAGGCTCATTGTCCATCACTAAGGACAAAGGTGAGTATTACATCTACCACAAAGATAACTCAAACCTAATAGCTAAAGGTTATGGAAAAATTTGATTAAGAAGTGGCCATTGGAACCACAAAAGAAATTTGAATGGGTTATATTTACCAATTAGAAGTATATACAAAAATGGTCAAAGTTGACTTAAGGATTCAATTCAAAATAAGTGTTATGAAAAGAAGGTTTTAAAATCAAAAGCATAAGGCTTAGGTTTCTAATGTTGAAAACAAAGGTTAAATGTTTGCACAAAAGGTTTTGGCTTGGGTTAGAGTGGAGAGAAGAAGAAGAATGGCTAAGTCCTAAGTGAAACAAAAAGGTGAGGGATAAGAAAATGAACCACACTAGGAGTTCCTCTCTTGAGATCATATTGATGATCCAAGCAGCTCCCATCCTTTGGAATAAGCAATCACAAGCAAATATTTCAAGCAATCAACACCCAGGCCATGCTTCTAGGAATCCTTCAATGGCTTTTGTATCTTTCTCTATGGATGTTCATGGTAATGGTTCCTCAAAGTTACTCAAGGTTGGAATCCCCTAGCACAAGAAAACACACATCAAAAAGTTCTATAAACAAACAAAGAATGGACAAGAGGGAGTTTTAGAAGATAGTCCTTTCAAAGTTCTCTTCAATTTTTTATAGCACTCTAAAGGCCCAATGCCTAGTTGCTCTTTGACTTTTATAGCACTCTAAAGGCCCAATGCCTAGTTGCTCTTCAAATTCCATTTGCTTGGGTAAGGTCCTAAATTCTAAGTCCATATTGTCTAATTCTTGGTATGTGGTTCACAACAAACAAACAAACACAAGCACAAAAGATATATACACAATTATAAACCCAAGTGGGTAAAAGGCAAATGGCATTAACATAAACATGTGCTCCAATGAGCAAAGGAAAAAGCAAATGAATAATATGTGCAAGAATTGTAAATTGCATAAAAGTAAATTGCATAAAGTAAAAGTTAGTTGTTAGTGGTTAATAGTTAGTATGCCATAAGGCAAAATTTAGCGCTATGTTAAGCAATCGTAATTGGACTTATGTAGAAGTCACAACTATCTGAGGCCGGTCAATAATAATGTAGGCAACAAACACAAGTTAGGAGTCTTGATTAGTAAACCAAGTCCTAACAACTTGCCATGCCAAAAAGAGGAAGAAAATGATCTTGTATTGGTTTAAGCCATTTGCATGATTTAGAAGACAACATATCCTTAATGCAAAGCCATTCACTTGATCAATTGATCAAGATGAATTATATTTGAGTCAAGGAATGTTAAATCTTCCTAATCAATGCTAACTTATCAACCTTCAACTCATTGATCAAAAAGAAAATAAGTAGAAGAAGAAGAAGGAGAAGATGGATAAGAGAAAATGGAAATGATACAATAAAATGCATTAAAATGGAATATCATGTACCAATCCTCATATGTTGACCAATGACATTGAAAGTCAAGGTCAAACAATCAAAAACAGAAGTGAGATGAAGATTGGAAGTCAAGAAAAGAATAAAATATTTTTGGCATTTTTTAATATTAAAAATAAACTTGAATTAAAATATTAAAGAAAGGTCAAACTTCAAAATCACTTCAAATCAACCTTGAAAGGTCCAAGTGATTTATCCTAAGTTCAACAAGGTCAAACAAAGTTTGACAAAAAATTTCAGCATTTTTAAAAGTCAGGAACTATTTTTAATCAATTAAAAATGAATAAAAATAACCTAATTGAACTAAAATCTCAAATAAATCTTAAATCAATTCAAAAATTGATGAGAATATTTTTCATAGATCCATCATCATTCAAATAGGTTAGGAACATATTTTTGTATTTTTTGAATATCAAAAACTATTTAAAATGAATTAAAAAATAACCAGAAAAGAGAAAATTCACAAAAAATATCAAATGATGAAATAAAAAATATTAAAAATCAGAAATAGAAACTAGAAATTATTTGGGAAATAATGCAATTGGTCCCATAATTTTTGGATTAAAAATGAGAGAGATATGATTTTTTGAAATAAAAGGAATTAAACAAAAATAAAAAGAAAATTCAGAAAATGCAAAAAAACGAGAGCCCTTGGGTCTGAGCTCATTAATTGAGCTGGCAGATCCAAGGATCCAGAGGCGCGCGCTCATGAAACACCACAGTCAATGCGTGCACACGTGAAGAAATTAAAGGTCATAACAAGCAACGCTCCTGATTGCATCTGGAAATCAGATTAAGCGGTCCAGATTCAAACTGGACACGATGAAGCCACCGGAAACTTCATCTTCTCCGGTGAGCTTCCCAGATTCCGGCCATGTTCATAAAATGCAGAAAACCAAATGGCCACCAAATGAGGCGATCTATATATCAATCGAAAGAGGAAGTGATGCACATCACTCCTATACCATGCACTTCCACTCTAGATCCCTATAAATGGAGAAATTAGAGCTGGAAGTATGATGGTGTTCATCATGAACTTTATGTTTTTGCAAAATTGAAAGCACAAATCAAATGCCTCTATTGAGAGGACTTCAGCCAACATTAGATCCAAGCAAAAAAGTCCATGGATGAAGAGAATCGAGGAAATTACCAGTTGGAGTGCAAGCTTGAGTTCTGGTGAATTGAGCACGAAACCTTGCTTGCTTTATCAAAACAGAAGTCCAATGGATCAAGGTGAAGAGGTCTAGGAACTTTTAGATCAAAGAAAACAATCGAGGAAACTGAATTCTAGATTTGATTTTTTTTAGAGAAAAGAGAGAGTTCCTTTGAGTGTGGTTGAGGATTCAATTTAGCAGAGGTTCAGGCGCCTTCAGGTTAGTGAAATGAAGCTCATATGCAATGTATTTATAGGCAAGGCAATGCTGAATGCATGATTTCAAATTTGCATGAATGGAGAGGGCCTCCATGCATGGGCCTGTACAGGCGCATGGAGGGCCCAATTCCACTTGGTTTTGGCAGCTGATCATTATCATGTATGTTTTGGACGTGAGCTTGAAGGGTGATGTGCAAAACATGTCAAGGCAAGGTTTCTAAAATTAGCCAACTTTCAAGCCCATCTGTTTTGATGATGCAAGCTCCAAATGCAAAAGCCTCCGACATCAAAGTTGTAGATATTTTCAAGACAATCAAAATGGACTTAAATTTTGCATCATTTGGATTTTTGATGAAAGAGTTATGGGAACTTGAAGTTGGACCTTTTTGACTTTTAATGCATTTGATCAAAAAGGACCTATAATGTCTTACATTATCACATGTATTTCCTTTGAGATTTTGAAATTTTGTTCAATATAAAATTTGAAGTAGACATCTCAAGATTTCCAATTCATTTAATCTCACCTCAAAATCATAAAAAATGAGTGAGTTATATTCTTGGGAAGTTGACCCAAAATTAGGGTTTCAGTCAAAATGACCTATAATGTATGGGAATGGCAGATGGTCTTCCAAGCTTCAAATCAATTTTTGATGAACATGAAAGTTGTTCATATTGTCCTTAAGAACATTTGTGCTTTTGGAACCATCTCCATTTGACCAACACATAAAACGTTAGGTCTCAGTGCATTTCAAAATAATCAGATGAATTGACTGATCAACTTCTCAAGTCCATGACTCATACCTTGATGAATTGATGATTGAGGATACTCAAATAAGTTCAAATAGGCATGAAATGATGAATTAAGGAACTTCCCTTGATTGTATCTGACCATGGGCTGAGGTTGCTTCATGAGCAAGGCATTGTGATGCATAGATGAATTAGGGCTTCTCTGGGGAACAAACCTCAAATCCTTTGACTTGCCTTGATCAAAAATGATGAATTGAAACACTAGGGGGGCATATTTGATGGATGAGAGCTTTGGGAACCATTACCATGTGTGCTTCCACCTCCTCTTGACTGTCGCATTACGCGAAAAACCGGCGGGAAAAGAAACAGAGTCGCCGCCATGCGTTATTTATCCCAAAGGAGGGAAAGGAAACGCTCGAAGTAAACCTGGAAAGGAATGGTCTCGCGACCAGAGATTGATGGGATCGAGAGTCGGTTATGCTAAGGGAAGGTATTAGCACCCCTACGCATCCGTCGTACTCGACGGGATCCACGCTCAGAAAGAATAGAAGAAAGGTTGCTAAAAACTGCTCAAAACTGCACACACACTGGAAGGAGACACAGATGAAAGACGGAAGAAGCGGACTCGGCAGGATATCGCATCCTGGGCCTACGTAGTTTGTCAGACACAAACATCAGAGTCGACGTAGTTCGGAGGGAAACGGGGAACGTGCTCGCTAGGACATCGCATCCTATGCATACGTATCTTCTCTAACCAGAGTAAGAATCAGAGCACTCGTAGCTCGGCTAACGCACGCCAGACAAAACACAAACAGGAAACCGACTGCCAATCGCTGGACTTACGTCAGACTCCAAACAAACAAACACACACAGGAAACCGACTGCCAATCGCTGGGCTTACGTCAGACTCCAAACAAAGAAACGCAAACAGGAAACCGATCGCCAATCGCTGGACTTACATCAGACTCCACACACACAAGCACACACGGGAAACCGGCTACCAATCGCTGGACTTACGTCAGACTTCAACAAACAACAAGAAAAACAAAAAGGTTGAAAAGGAAAAAGGGCGCCCGGAGAGATCTGCTCATCTTCTGCCTACGTACCTCATCTGGTATGAGGATCAGGGCGACGTAGTTCCCCTAAACTATTTCTGTTGGTTTTGTGTTTTTTAGGTGGACGACGTCACTATACAATCTACCGGATGCTCGACCTTTGGAGACTTACTCACCTGTAGTAGAAGGAGTTAACGTGTCCTTAAGAGGGGATAATGTTTGTTTGTGTTTTGGGAAAGCTCACGTAAGAAAGGAAGTCCTAGACGAAGGAACCGTGCTACCCTAAATGACATGCAAACGAGACTACGCGGAGTCTAGCAAACCTAGGGGATATAATCACACCACACAAACACATACAGCATGAGGTAAACACACCAACAAAGGGCTCAAACATCAAGGTTGGGCTTTAGTCAAGGGGTCATATCAACCCCGACAAACAAGCCAACTGGAAAGGGTGTTTTGTGCTCTTAACCCTAACATTGAGAGTTAGGGTGAAGCAGATGAAATAGGAAATGAGGGCAAGACCTCATAACTCTTATCCCTGGCCTGGGAGAGCTTGAAACAATGAAAGTGTGGGAGTCCAGAATGAGGAACTCTACTCCACATGACTGACTCTGTATACAAGGATCTTGGGTGTTTATTCAAATGCATCAACACGTAGTGCGAGCAAGATGAAAGACTCAACTGAGTAGCAGGGGATGGATTTCACATCCCTTTTATCTGCCAATGCCTCTTCACTTAGGAGGTCTTTACATGTACAAGGCACAAAGATAAACAACCACAAACATTGCCTCTTAAGGAGGGCTTCAGACAGGTGCCTGCCAAAGTAACATGACAGGTCTTCCAGACTACATGAAGTCAGGGGTCATTACCTGGGTGGTATGCCAACCACAAGCAAAGCAAAGCAACTCAAGCACTGAGTTAAAGCTACTAAAGTACCTGTGTAAACAACCAAACAATCAGTATAGTGTTCAGACAAGCTATCAATCAGACAAACAACAGTGGTTCCCAATATACACAATAAGCAAGCTTTATGTGTAAGCATTCAAATTGTTTCATCATCTCAAATGGCCTACAAACAGAAAGGGTTAGTGGACAAAAGCATTTTGCATCTCAATTTATGATATCAACCTCAACCATCAAGGCTAGAAGCTTGAACCTGAAATGCACAACTCAAAAGATGAGTACAAACCCCTAGGGCAAAGCCTAGGGTCAAAAGTAAATCAACAAGTCAAAACAGAAACCAATATTCAACCTAAAGCAACTTTAAACACATATGAACATGTCCTAAAAAGGACCAAGTCAAAATCATTAGGCAAAGTCATTTCATGTGCAAGAGAAGGCAAAGGCAGATTCAAAGCTCACAATTAACCATTGAGAATCAAAATTCCACATTAAAACAGAAAAGACTCAAACAATTATGGAAATTTTTATGAGCATACAACACATCAAACACAATCATCATACCAAAAATCAGCACCATCAAAGTTCAATTGATATGGAAATGAAAATGCATAAGCAAGCCATCCAATTGTCTGACACAAATTGTCACACCTAAAGCACATGTGCCCCAAACAGTGAAGACAATAGCAAAAAATTCCAAATAAAATCTCATAAATCCATCAACATGTTAACAATCGTCATGCAAAATTTCATGGCAATTGGATCATTTTTGAGCATTTCACATTAGAAAGAATGAAGCAAGGTCACATATGCATACATGTTCAATCAATCATCCACAATTCAAAATCCAGAAATGGTAAAATCACAAAATCAAACCCATAAAATTCTAGCCATTTAAAGGATCATGCTGCCAAAAATTTGGAATTATTTGGATCATTATACTATTTTTGGTGATTTTTTGAAGATCATGGAAAAGATGAAATAAACATTGAAATATCATGAAAATAATAAAAAGAAATGAACAAAATGGAAATGTCTGAAGCCGGATTCGAAGTGTGTGCACGCGCCTGAACCAGACAAACCTTAGCACGATACGCGTATGGTACGCGTACAGTCTAAACCAAAGCATGTGGTACGCGTACGGTACGTGGGGGTTTCCACCGTCTTCTTCGCGAAGACGGCGGAGCTACAGTGACCTGTTCCAAAATTTTTCCAGATTCTTGCGAAATCTATACCAAATGAAAGCTATCAATGTGTATAATCCAAATCTATCATCCATTCACATTAATTCATCATGAACATAGCAAATCAAAGAGAAAACAACATGAACATTCAAACTTTAATTTCATATAACTCCATGAATATTGCACCAAATTTCAAGTTATTTATACCAGTGGAATCAGCAAGCAACGCACTATACAATTATGGCAAGGAAACAAAGAATTAAGAGATGCGAAATTGTGACCTCTTGAAGCTCCAACGATGGCAGCAGCGTGTTCAGGTGTCTAGCAGCATCCAAATCCCTTCTATCAACCTTGTTATGACTTCTAAAGTTGAACTTGAAGCTTGAAATGAATTGGATCTAGCTTCAACTCAAAGCTCCATGTTCATGCTCATGTATGGAGATGCTTGATCCTTCACCAATTTCTTCAATCAAAAGCTTGAATTCTACCAAAACATGATCAAGAAAACAGAATATGCAATAAAAATCAAGTGTTCTTTGAAGAATTTTTGAATTTGGAAGAAGAGAAATTTTGGAGGGAAATTTTGGATCTAGATCTAGAATTGTGAATAATGAAAATTCTGTTATGATTAGCTATTTATATGCTGGCTTAATCCATTTCCTAATTACACTTAACTTGGCTAATGAAATTTTAATTCAAAAATGAGGTGTAGTGCAAAATTTGGTTTTTTCACCCCATGCATGCAACATGCACGTGAACAGTAACAATGGCCATGCAATTTCACTTAAAACCATTTTATGAACATGTTGGAATGGTTAAAAAGCTCATATGATGCACCAATTTTGAATTCATGATTTTCCCTCCAAAAATCACATGAATAAGCAAATGATTATGTAATGCAATTTCATGTAATGTGATGAATGATTTGGAAAGTTCATGTCATGAGAAGAATTATGCAAAAAGGAGCACTCAATTTGGAATTATGAGTCAAAAGTTATGGCTCTTGGAAGTTCCATGCACACTTGGCACTGATTGGATCATATCTCCTCAACCATTCATCAGATGCTCATGATCTTGGACGTTTTGGAAATGGGAGAGGAAGATATTCAACTTTCATGTTGGACAAAATTTCAGTTGAAGCTTATTTGATGTTGGAAAGTCAAGTTGAAGTTGGTCCAAAAACTTGCCATTTTTGGAAACTTAAAATTACAGGTCACTTCCATTTTGGGAAACTTTTGATCTGGCTTCAAAATCTTCAAGGTATGAGTTTGACATGTTGAATAAACCTCTTTTGGACATGAATGAAGTGTCTTAAACCATTTCTCCACCTCCTAGCCCTTAGCTGACTTGCAGTTGACTTTTATGGGGCCCAGATGACCTGAAACTGCACTGTGGACTTTGAGCCTCTAACACTTGGTCAAATTGCTTCAAAATGAACCTTGGGTTCACATAAGCTCTCTAGAACAACCATAGGTCCTTTATCTTATGGAAAACCCTTGGCTCCTTGCATAGATGAATCCTCTTGATGCCAGTCTTGACTGATGAAATGCTAGGTACTATGCAATGTTAATGACCTAAAAATGAAATGAATGTACAAATGGGGGGTGCAAATTTGAGGTGCTACATTGACCAATGACCTCCTTGAAGCTTTTGATCTTGTGATTGCTCAAGCTACAACCAAAAGATGTTAGTGACATATTTTTGTGCTTTTGGTTGGCAAACAAAGTGAGAAAAGAAATGATATACAATTCAAGCATGCTTGGTGATCTCAAACCACTCACAAGGAGTCCCACCCAAAGACAAAGGGAACCAAGATGCTCAATGATCCTTGAGGCTATGCAATGCAATGTTATGATGCCATGAGGGATCTTAGGGGCAAAATTAGGGTCTTACAGATGCCCCTATTTAAGGTCATTCTAGCCGGAGAAGGGAAAGTTAAAATCTTCGTCTCGACGAGGTAGAATGGGCTTAAATAAAAAGACAAAGGGACGAATTTTGGCCCCTAAGAGACCTCATGATGCAAATGTATGTATGCAAAAAAGGTAAAACCCTGTGGGTATATGTGTCCACAATGGTAAAGATTAAGAGGAAATTGACGATTCCCATGAATAATTTATTCTTATGGGGCAGAGACTCTACTGGGGAGAAAGGACTAAAAATGCGTGAGCAGGTCATGACTCAAAGCCGGGGAAAAGAGTCTCCAAAGGGAATAAATCCATTGGAAAGACTCGAGCTGACTCAAAGATGCATGTATTGGGGAATATGCCAACACAGCGAAACTATCCGCAATGGATACTTCGGATAGAAATCCGGACGAAGACAATCCACTAAGGGACTTGCTGGGGAAACCCAACAGAATCTCTTAGGGAAGCAGGGGGTGAGGTATTACCGATTACTGGGTAATAAGCTCAAAGAGACATGTGATCCGAACACCGGTATAAGGGTGAGAGATACCACATACTTAGGAAGAAATGAATATCTAAGACCGGTATAAGGGTGAGAGATATCAAAACTTCAAAACACCTAAGGAAGACCTAAAAAGGTATATTTCAACTCAGGAACTCTGACTCCACAGGGGATAAAAGTCATAATAGGGAGCAGAAAGGAAGGAACACCAGGGATACCGGTTACTGGGCATATAATAGGTGACCAACCAACGTGTGAATTGGGGAATATTTCTAAGACACTCATCATCCAAAAGAGAGCTAAAAGCAAACTCGATTATAAGATGGATATTCGATTCCGTAAAGGGGATACGAATCTTACTCGACTGGGGAAGAACAAAAGGCTTCAATCAAAGAGTACATGAGATATATTGTCTATTACCGTCAGAACGCAGATAATATACTCGCATGGAAGATTATCCACAACCGGTTACTGGGTTAATAAAGGATAAATCAACCAAAAAGAAAAGGCATTGGGATACCGAAACTAGGTATATAATGATGACCAATTCAGAAGAGAATCAATCGTTACCAACAACAGGGTAAACGAGAGATAACTTGCTGGGGGATAAATTGCATAATCAGGGCAACTATCCGAGCAAAAGAGGGAATATCAACACCGAATATTGGATGAAGATAACCGTCAAGGAGGGGATTACACCTACCGGATACTGGGTAGGAAAACCACGGAAGAGTAACCGTCATCGATTATGATGAACAAAAGGTTAACTTTGCGAGGAAAAAGAATAGGGTTTACAACTACCGGTATAAGGGTAGAAAAACCACAGACTCCGCCGGGGATAAAATGAATGATTACTAATTACTAAGCAATTATTCATTTATCACGGGAGAAGCAAAGGAAACAGTCACAAGATGCCAATTTAGGATCAAACCAAAGAGGCAAACTGAATCAAGACTCGTCCTAATGAGGATATAACTCAATAGGGGAACCCATCCCAATATATGTGTTGGGAAGGAACAGAAACAACCATCATCCACGAGGATATAACTCGGTGGGGAATGTGGAAGAAAGGATAGACGCTTTCTGCCTATGGAGTTGACTCTATATGAAGAGATCAGACACACACATCTGCTTTGGGAGATATATATCACCAAATAGTATGAGATAACAAAGAACGATATATGGCAAAGAATGCAACATGAATATCTGAACGTTAAGATTATGCATGCATTATGCGTGATTTATGTTTGATGAATGTTGACAAACAGACATATCTAACACAAACAGGTCCAGGAATTAACCATCCGGTACTACATCTCAAGAGAGAAAGCCAGGATCACCGGAGAATATCCAATCTGCCAGGGATCAAGGATACCAGAAAACAACAATATCTCTGCAGGGGAGGAATCATCACAGATAACATCCACCATACCAACAACTCTACTGGGGATCTATCCGAGGAAAAGAAGGAATTCTGGGGACTGATCACCAAAAAATCGAATCTTCCAGAGAGGACACATCTGCTGAGGAGGAGAAATCACTGCTCTGCTGAAGGGAGGGGAGGTGAACAAGTGCTCTACTCGGTGGACTACACCACAACATATTCTGGAGGAAGAGGATATAGTCATGCCAGGAATATGAACAAATGTCTTACCCTGTTGGAGATCATACCACCCTTGGGAGAGCACTAAGGATCTCTTAAGTATCCTTTCATCATTGTGAATGTTCACTTTGTTTTAAAAACAATTTATGAAAAATTTATCTGTTTAAAACAATGATATTTTCTCAATTAAAACATGCAAAACATTTGTTGAATAGAAACAAATAAGAGTGCAAATAATTGGATAAAATGCTCAAATTTATTTGATGGAATGGTAGTCTGCAAATGGTAAGACTCCATAGATCTTTACAAATTTGAAATTGGTGATATATATTGGAAAAGGGCTACATTGAACATAATGATCGTTTCTCCACCAATTCCGAATCCGATGTATTTGAAGCTTCGGTTGATGATGACTGAGCGAGAATCTCTGATGGATGACAGTTATAGAACAAAAGTCTTGTCAGGATGCAGTTACTTGCCAAATCCCTAATTTTTGCCTAGATTGCCCCAGGATGAGGTGCTCAATCTAGCGGGATACATATATCCACCGAGACGCTCATTTTTGCCTAAGTCGCCCTTTCGGGTTTTTAACTTAGCAAGCTATTCTGTTTTTATTTTTAGGCGAAGTATTTCTTGACTGCATCTGAATTCACAGGACGAGTGAAATCCTCCCCATCCATAGTTGTAAGTATCAAAGCGCCGCCTGAAAAGGCTCTCTTAACAACATATGACCCTTCATGTTTGGAGTCCACTTGCCCCTGGAATCGGGCGCGAAAGACAAAACTTTCTTGAGCACAAGGTCGCCTTCTCGGAACACACGAGGCTTGACCTTCTTATCAAAAGCTTTCTTCATTCTCTGCTGATATAACTGGCCATGGCACATGGCAGTCAATCTCTTCTCTTCAATCAAATTCAGTTGGTCATAACGACTCTGAACCCATTCAGCATTAGTCAACTTGGCTTCCATCAAGACTCTCATTGATGGGATCTCCACCTCTACTGGGAGTACAGCCTCCATGCCATAAACAAGGGAGAAAGGGGTTGCCCATGTTGAAGTGCGGACAGATGTACGATATCCATGTAAAGCAAATGGCAGCATCTCATGCCAATCCTTGTACGTAACCACCATCTTCTGGATAATCTTCTTGATGTTCTTATTAGCAACTTCAACAACCCCATTCATCTTTGGTCTGTAAGGAGAAGAATTGTGATGCGCTATCTTGAACTCACTACATAGCTCTTTCATCATCTTGTTGTTCAAGTTAGATGAATTATCAGTAATGATCTTATCTGGCACACCATAACGGCATATGAGTTGATTCTTGATAAACTTCATAACCACCTGCCTGGTCACATTTGCATACGATGCCGCTTCAACCCACTTGGTGAAGTAATCGATTGCTACGAGAATGAGTCGGTGTCCATTGGACGCTTTCGGCTCTATCATGCCAATCATGTCAATTCCCCACATGGAGAAGGGCCATGGTGATGAAATCATGTTCAGAAGCGTCGGGGGAATATGAATCTTATCTGCATAAATATGACACTTATGACATCTCTTCACATATTTGCAGCAGTCAGACTCCATTGTCAGCCAATAGTAGCCTGCTCTTAACATCTTTCTAGCCATGGCATGTCCATTGGAATGAGTACCAAATGAACCTTCATGAACTTCAGTCATCAACAGGTCTACTTCGTGTCTATCCACGCATTTGAGCAGAACCATGTGAAAATTTCTCTTATAAAGCACTTCGCGATTGAGGTAGAAACTGCCAGATAATCTCCTCAAAGTCTTCCTATCTTTCACAGATGCCCCAGGTGGGTAAATCTGGCTCTGAAGGAAACACTTGATATCATAATACCAAGGCTTGTCATCTTTCACTCCTTCAACTGCAAATACATGAGTTGGTCTATCCAAGTGCATCACAGTGATATTGGGAACTTCATTCCACAACTTAACCACAATCATCGAAGCCAGTGTAGCAAGAGCATCTGCCATCTGATTCTCATCTCGAGGAATATGATGGAAGTCAACCTCAGTAAAGAACGTTGCAATCCTCCTTGCATAATCTCTATAGGGGATGAGACCAGGTTGATTCGTCTCCCACTCACCCTTAATCTGATTAACAACGAGGGCCGAATCACCATAAACATCAAGATGCTTGATCCTAAGATCAATGCATTCCTCCAATCCCATAATACAGGCCTCATACTCAGCCATATTATTCGTGCATTTGAAAGTTAGCCTTCCTGTAAAAGGAATATGTGTGCCCTAAGGGGTGATGATTACTGCCCCAATACCATTTCCATACTGATTTACAATGCCATCAAATACCATACTCCATCTGGAACCAGCCTCTAGCCCTTCATCAAGTGTAGGCTCATCACAATCTTTCATTTTCAAATACAGAATCTCCTCATCCGGGAAGTCATACTGAACTGACTGATAATCCTCGATCGGCTGGTGTGCCAAGTGGTCAGCCAAGATACTACCTTTGATAGCTTTTTGAGCTCGATACTCAATATCATACTCAGACAACAACATCTACCAACGGGAAATCCTCCCAGTTCAAGAAGGCTTCTCAAATATGTACTTGATTGGATCCATTCTGGATATCAACCAAGTTGTATGATTTATCATATACTGGCGTAAGCGCTTAGCGGCCCAAGCCAAAGCACAACATGTTTTCTCAAGCATTGAGTATCGAGACTCACAATCAGTGAACTTATTACTCAGGTAGTAAATAATATACTTTTTCTTTCCTAATTCATCTTGCTGACCCAGGACACAACCCATTGAATCTTCAAGAACAGTCAGATACATAATCAATGGTCTCCTTTCCACGGGTGGAGACAGGATCAGAGGCTCGGACAGGTACTCTTTAATACTGTCAAAAGCTTTCTGGCAATCCTCGGTCCAATCATGGGACTGATCTTTCCGGAGGAGCTTGAATATCGGCGCACATGTGGCAGTCATGTGGGATATAAATCTGGAAATGTAATTCAAGCGGCCAAGAAAACCTCAGACTTGCTTTTCAGTTTTGGGCGGAGGCATCTCTTGTATTGCTTTGACCTTTGCAGGATCAACCTCAATACCTCTCTCACTGACGATAAAGCCCAATAACTTTCCAGAGCGGACTCCAAATGTACACTTGTTGGGATTTAGACGAAGCTTATACTTCCTCAAACGCTGGAAAAGCTTCAACAGGTACTCTACATGTTCAACTTCCGTTCTTGACTTAGCGATCATATCATCAACATATACCTCAATCTCCTTGTGCATCATATCATGAAACAAGGTAGTCATAGCTCGTTGATACGTGGCTCCGGCGTTCTTCAAACCGAAGGGCATCACTCGATAACAAAATGTTCCCCAAGGTGTGATGAATGTTGTCTTCTCCATATCCTCGGGTGCCATTTTGATCTGATTATATCCGGAAAATCCGTCCATAAATGAGAAGACTTTGAATTTAGCTGTATTGTCTACCAACATATCAATATGTGGTAAGGGGAAATCATCTTTCAGACTAGCTTTATTCAAGTCTCTATAGTCCACACACATCCGGACTTTTCCATCTTTCTTAGGCACGGGCACAATATTGGCCACCCATTGAGGATATGTAGAAGTCACCAGAAACCCCGCATCAATTTTCTTCTGAACTTCTTCTTTGATCTTTACTGCCATATCGGGATGAGTTCTTCTGAGCTTTTGCTTCACAGGCACGCACTCAGGCTTTAAAGGAAGGAAATGTTGCACAATATTAGTATCTAGACCAGGCATGTCTTCATAAGACCAGGCGAAGACATCGGCATATTCTCGTAGCAATTCAATCAACCCCTTCTTAACAGATTCTTCCAGGAGCGCCCCGATCTTTACCTCTCGCACACAATCTTCAGACCCCAAGTTGACTATTTCCAGATTCTCAAGATGTGGCTGAATGATCTTCTCTTCATGCTCAAGCAGACGGGTGATCTCATCAGGAATCTCTTCAACATCATCTTCCTATGCCTCAAATACAGGGAATTCAAAATTGGGAGACGGCGTTGGGCCATTATGTTCAATGGGTCTAGAGATCAACCTGCATAATGATGTTGGATATGAAAAGCTTTAGAATTCAAACAAGGAAAATCATTATGCAGATGAAAAGATTGATTTTATTCTATTTTTTAGGGTTTTATGTGATCACCAATTTCATGCAAAAAAGCAAAAAGGGAAAATAAATTGGAAAAACAAACATTTGACATGAATTTATTGAATGAAAATATCATTGTATTTATGTTGGCATCAATGTCATCACTCCTCCTTTTGGCATGGGAGAAGGGTTTTTAAACAAAGTGATCATTACGTTGACTTGTGGATAACTGTAGGAATATCCACAGCGACCCAATTGTTGCAGATCCCTCCAGGGATGATGAAATTGCCAGAGTCCTCTGCATCCTCTTCCAAGACAGCAGCAGCTTCGTCATCCTGACCAGTATGGATAAAACCTCCACTTTTGAATAGCCCTTGCGCGTTGAAGACCCCAGAAGAAAAGCCAATGCCAGCCCGGGACTTGTTGTCTTCTAGCTCGATCATTTTTCCCAAACCAGCAGTTGCACCACACTCGATGGCCAACTTTGCATCTTTATAGGAAGCAAATGAAGGAGTTCTCTTCTCAATAGGCTCAGCTATAGATAAAGCTCGGAAAGGAGTTCCAACTTCATCCTCAGCATCTATGTAGGAGAAGGAAGACAAGTGGCTAACCAGGAGAGCCTTTTCTCCCCCTACCACTACCAGTTTCTTGTTCTTCACGAATTTCAGCTTCTGGTGTAGGGTGGATGTCACGGCGCCAGCTTCGTGAATCCATGGTCTGCCTAAGAGACAACTGTATGATGGGTGAATGTCCATAACCTGGAAGGTAATTTGGAAATCACTTGGTCCAATCTTGACTGGGAGATCAACTTCCCCAATCACAGTCTTACGCGACCCATCAAAAGCTTTCACAACTACTCCACTCTGCCTCATGGGAGGCCCTTGATACGACAGTCTTGAAAGAGTGGACTTTGGCAATACGTTCAGGGATGACCCAGTGTCCACCAGCATATTGGACATGGCGTCGTCCTTACAGTTCATGGAGATGTGTAATGCCAAGTTGTGGTCTCTTCCCTCCTCAGGGAGATCAGAGTCACAGAAACTCAAATTGTTACAAGCAGTAATGTTTGCAACAATACTATCGAATTGTTCTATCGTGACATCATGATCTACATATGCCACATCCAAAACTTTCTACAGAGCCTCTCTATGTGGTTTTGAATTCAGAAGTAATGATAACACAGATATTTTGGATGGCATTTGTAGAAGCTAGTCTACAACATTGTACTCACTCTTCTTGATGAGCTTCAGCATCTCATCATAGTCTTCTTTCACATTGCCATTCAGGCCAACAGAAGCAGGAGTTAACAATGTAGAGGAGGGTTTAACAGCAAGTGCCGGATTTGGAGAATTCACCGCATTCCCAATCGGGCGTTCAACAAAATCAGCATTAGCCTGGGGCTTGGGAGGTGCTGAAAATACACGACCACTGCGGGTCAGCCCACTTACATCAGCAATATTTACAACAGAGGAGGATGGCAAAGGCACTTCTTTCTCTCCTTCTACAGCAACAACATTGTAACAGAAGGGAATTGCTTTTTCGGAAGAATAAGGCACTGGATCGGCAGGTTTGATGATAAGAGCAGGGGAAACCTTCTGCTTGCTACCATCGTATTTGATGATAACAGGCTCGGGTATCCGGAATACTGGGGAAATTACATTGACCTCAGGCTCATCTTCGTCAACATTCCTATTTTGAAGGATCTCAATAACTCCTTCATCCAGCATTTCCTGAAGATCCTTGCGCACCTGGCGACAACCTAGTCGGTTAACAAAGCAGACTCGACACCTATCATGATCGTGCTCATAGTGACTGTACTCGCATAACAAACGGTGCAACTCAACTAGAGACTGTTGGATATGACTGACATATTTGACCTTGTATTTGCCAGGGCAACCCTGGACCATGTTAACAGACTTCCCATGCTCGGGCAATGGGTTCTTCTTCACGTTAGGACCTACGTCCTCGAAACACAGAATGCCACACCTCACAAGGTTTTGAACCTTGGTCTTCAAAGGATAGCAATTCTCCACGTCGTGGCCGGGAGCACCAGAATGGTAAACACAATGTAATTCAGGCTTATACCACCACTGGGGGTTAGCAGGTATAGCCGGTGGGTCCCTCGGAGTAATCAACTTCCTCTCTATCAAAGAGGGATATAATTCTGCGTATGTCATTGGAATAGAATCAAAAGTGACCTTCTTCCTCTCGTAACTTGTGCTGGTTTGATTACTATTGCGAGGCTGGTAGGCCTGCTGTTGCGGACGATGCTGGTATTGCTGAGGTGATTGTTGATTGTTTCTATGTTGGTGATACTGTTGATTGTCTCTGAAAACAGGTGCTATGTGAGCCACCTGGTGTTGGTTATTGGCTGGACGCACAATCTTCCTCCTCATAGAGGGTCTTCTTGGTTTCACATGGGAGGTCACAACATGTGCCTCTCCATCTTTCTTCTTTGCAAACGCCCCATAACGTTTGGCAGAAGAGCCTTCATCCCTGGTTAGACGTCCTTCTCTAACCCCTTCTTCTAGACGCATCCCCATATTCACCATCTCGGTGAAGTCAGAAGGAGCGCTAGCAATCATCCGCTCGTAATAGAATGAACTCAAGGTCTTCAGAAAGATCTTGGTCATTTCTTTCTCTTCTAGCGGAGGCACGATCTGTGCTGCCACCTCTCGCCACCTCTGGGCATACTCTTTAAATGTTTCCTTGTCCTTCTGGAACATGGCCCTCAATTGATCCCTATCGGGAGCCATATCCACGTTATATTTGTATTGCTTGACGAAGGCCTTGCCAAGGTCGTTGAAGGATCGGATGTTCGCGCTGTCTAGACCCATATACCAACGCAGAGCAGCACCGGACAGACTGTCTTGAAAATAGTGGATGAGCAACTGGTCATTATCAGTCTGAGTAGACATCTTCCTGGCATACATGACCAGGTGGCTGAGAGGACAAGTATTCCCTTTGTACTTTTCAAAGTCAGGGACCTTGAATTTCACAGGAATCTTCACGTTTGGAACCAAACACAGTTCGGCAGAAGACTTGCCAAAAAGATCCTTTCCTCTAAGAGTCTTCAATTCCTTACGAAGCTCACGAAATTGATCATTCATAGCGTCCATCTTCTCATAGACATTTGGGCCCTCAGACGGCTCAGAATGATAGATGGTGTCGTCTACCCTAGGCATGGTATGCACGACAGGAGGAGGAACAGCAAGGACCGGGCTAGATGTCGGCATAGAAGCAAAAGTCGGAGCAGGACCCTCAGGCATGAAATTAGGAGGCATCCCCCACGGAAACCCGGTTGGCATGGCTGTAGGAGCAAAATATGCACTGGCAGCAGGCACAGTAGAGGAGACCATCTCTGAGATAACTGTCCTCTGGGGAGGAGTTGAAGGTGTCAGAGAAGACTGGCTCTGGGCAGCCAGGAACGATTCCATCAAAGCACTCAGTCTGGCCACTTCCTCCTTGAGTTCACTGTTCTCTTGCTCTAGTTGATCCATTAGTCTTGCAGAGTTGGATCTAGTGTAGTACCGGTGAGTCAGCTTGTCTTCAAAATAAATGAAGAGCACAGAGTTAGACCACAGGACAAGAGACTGGAAACAAATCCTGCTTATGCACATGATGCATGCAATGCTTGTGCATATGATTTATTTTTATGTTTCAAAGGAACTTTAAGGTTTTATTCGCATATTTTGGAAATATTAAGCATTTATTGCATATAGAAATATCTCATAAAATAATATCAGGGAAAGAAGTATAGCACTGTCAATCATATACAAGAGGAAAGGAAAATAATCATCCTATGGATCCCTAGAAACAATCATCTAATGCTCGGGACACATGAAGATAAGATGCACGAAGCCTCTTCACCTCTTCTTCATAAGCTACTTCCATATCTGCCTTCTCCTTGGCGAGTCGATCGTACTTCCTCTTCCAGAACCTAGAAGACTGGGGAAGTAGAGAAGTCCATGCATCATCAGGGTCATCAATAACCTGATGCTCAAGAAACTCTATCAAGGCATCCTTCTCCTTAATCTGCTGGAGCAACTCTTCACGTTCACGGATCCAAGCACGTGAACGGTCTTCGTCTCTCAACTCCTTTACTCCTTGATTAGGGAGGGTTGAAGGCCCAGCCATAATCATAGGTGTAGGTCTTGGATACTCGTAAGGCATGAGATACTCAAACGCTCTCTTCCTCACCCAAGCAATGTAAGGCTCCAAAGCGATGCAATTCTTAGGACCCAACTCCTTCCTTCCCTTCTTATGAATCTTGCGCCAAGCGCGAACCATCCTAGCTTTCAGGCCTTGGGGATCTTTACCCTCCTGAAAGAACACACCCTCTAACATAATGTTATTAGGTTTATCCTTTAGGGGGAACCTAAGCTGACGACGTGCCAAAACAGGGTTGTAGTTAATCCCACCACATGTACCAAGAAGAGGCACATTGAAGAATTCACCACAAGAGTCGATAATCTGCACACCATCATACACACGGTTGTACAAAGAGATATCATCATTAGTGAGAGACATAAGTCTCGTGGACCACCGTAGACATCCCTTGTTCTCCTTGAAAGCGACCGTCTGAGGTAAGTGAGAAATAAACCACTGATACAACAGAGGAAAACATCACACAATAGCGCCACCACCCTTTGCATTCCTCATGTGCAAAGAGAAATAAGTATCACCCAACAGAGTAGGAACGGGATTAAGAGCAGAGAAAATCCTAATAGTGTTCATATCCACAAACTTGTCGGTGTTGGGGAATAAAACCAACCCATAGATGAGAAGCACAAATATGGCTTCAAAGGCGTCCTCACTCATGGCCTTCCCATACATAGTAGCTTGAGCAATGAGGAACTCAGAAGGGAGACCTTGAATTCCACCTTTGGTAGTCATATGAGCACCAACCAGAGATTCATCTATGTGTAACATGTCTGCTATCTCTTGAGAAGTAAGAACATTCTCCAAGCCACTGAACGGCACCTGATCCAGAATAGGTATTCCCACAAGATAAGCATACTCCTCAAGGGTAGGCAAAAGTTGGAAATCCGGAAACGAGAAGCAACGATACAGAGGATCATAAAACTGCACCAACACGCTCATCAATCCTTCATCCACCTGAGTAGTCAGAAGAGGAAGAAGCTTCCCAAAAAGAGCCTTGAAACCCAAGGGATCTAGTACATAGGATGTCAGATTCCTTAACTCTTTTAGATTTGGTTGTCTGAAACTGTACTTATTTGTATTCCTTCTTTGTCTTTCCATGTCTGAAAATTTTGCAAATAAACCCCTTAAGATCCTTGAAAACTTTCTTTATTATTGATGATATGGATGCAAATGGGTGCATGAATGCATGAATGCAACAATCACACTCAAGGATCAAGCAAAGCACGCCAAACAAAGGTCATGGGATGGATCATATCATCCTTAATATCAATCATCCATTTTGGTGGATTATGGTTTACACCTTATCAACACCCAAGTTCCATTGATATTAAGGATGCATGAACGGATCAACCATGAATCAAGGGTTTGTTGCAAGTCACGAGCATGGAGTCTTGGTTAAGGACCACCCAAAGGGAATGTACTAGGGTTTAAACTTGCCAAACATGTTCTACAAGAGGTTCCCATAGTCATCATCCCATCTTTCAGATATTATCGGAGAAACGAATACTCGTATTCCAAAAATATTCTCAAGAGAGATTCTTATGAGTGTAGTATCGCATAACAATCGTATCAAATCTTACACTTGAACGACTTTCGCACTACATCCTAAATATAGGCCAAGATGGGCTTGGTAAACTAAGGTCCTTGGCTTCTAAAGTCTATATTGGAAAGAGTAATGTCTAACCACAACTTACTTGTGTGACATTATTGATCCCAACATGACCTCCACCAAGTGAATGGACTTGCAAGTCAACTTGCTAAGGAATAACTCCACACAAGTCAACAAGACTATGCCATTCTCCTATCCTAAGTGCACTCGAGTTCGGGTATAGAACTCATCTCACAAAGATCACCAAGCATACAAGGAATTAATATTCAAGAAATTCAACCATTACATACAATACAGTAATCCCAAATTGCACAAAAATATGTTACAAAACAAATATACAATACAATACAACAAATATGAAAAGTAGGCAAAACCCACTATGCAAATGCTCCCCAGCAGAGTCGCCACTTTTCTGTAGCGGGGTATTCGTTACCATTAGAAATATTGACTAAATCCAAGGTAAATCATACAAGTCGAGTCGCCACCGCACTTCTATTTATCCAAAGGAACGGTTAGAAAGCGAACAAAAACCTAAAAGTTTTAACAAAAACTAGTAAAAGAAACAGAGATCTGGATAAAGGGGTTGGTATTGCAATGGGAAGGTGTTAGGCACCCAAAACATCCTAGGTACTCCTAGGGAGCCCTTTTCATACTTGTTGTAAAGGTTGTTATTTTTGTGAAAAATTTGTTTGTGCAAACATGATTGAAGAGATGAGAAGAGAATATACAAGTTTATTTGTTTGAATGGATAAACCCATTGCCTACGTACCATCTTAAAAAAGATTAGGATCAAAACCTCGTAGTTCGGGGTAAAAATCTCAAAATAAATGAGTGGATTGATTGGTCCAAAAGCCTTAAGGTCTTTTGTTATCAAAGGGAGAAAACTCAACCTAAAACCACAAGTCCACCATGTGAGGATAGCTTCAACATGCTAGTGAGGGGTTAACCCTATAATAAGCATGGAAGGCTCATTGTCCATCACTAAGGACAAAGGTGAGTATTACATCTACCACAAAGATAACTCAAACCTAATAGCTAAAGGTTATGGAAAAATTTGATTAAGAAGTGGCCATTGGAACCACAAAAGAAATTTGAATGGGTTATATTTACCAATTAGAAGTATATACAAAAATGGTCAAAGTTGACTTAAGGATTCAATTCAAAATAAGTGTTATGAAAAGAAGGTTTGAAAATCAAAAGCATAAGGCTTAGGTTTCTAATGTTGAAAACAAAGGTTAAATGTTTGCACAAAAGGTTTTGGCTTGGGTTAGAGTGGAGAGAAGAAGAAGAATGGCTAAGTCCTAAGTGAAACAAAAAGGTGAGGGATAAGAAAATGAACCACACTAGGAGTTCCTCTCTTGAGATCATATTGATGATCCAAGTAGCTCCCATCCTTTGGAATAAGCAATCACAAGCAAATATTTCAAGCAATCAACACCCAGGTCATGCTTCTAGGAATCCTTCAATGGCTTTTGTATCTTTCTCTTTGGATGTTCATGGTAATGGTTCCTCAAAGTTACTCAAGGTTGGAGTCCCCTAGCACAAGAAAACACACATCAAAAAGTTCTATAAACAAACAAAGAATGGACAAGAGGGAGTTTTAGAAGATAGTCCTTTCAAAGTTCTCTTCAATTTTTTATAGCACTCTAAAGGCCCAATGCCTAGTTGCTCTTTGACTTTTATAGCACTCTAAAGGCCCAATGCCTAGTTGCTCTTCAAATTCCATTTGCTTGGGTAAGGTCCTAAATTCTAAGTCCATATTGTCTAATTCTTGGTATGTGGTTCACAACAAACAGACAAACACAAGCACAAAAGATATATACACAATTATAAACCCAAGTGGGTAAAAGGCAAATGGCATTAACATAAACATGTGCTCCAATGAGCAAAGGAAAAAGCAAATGAATAATATGTGCAAGAATTGTAAATTGCATAAAAGTAAAAGTTAGTTGTTATTGGTTAATAGTTAGTATGCCATAAGGCAAACTTTTGTGCTATGTTAAGCAATCGTAATTGGACTTATGTAGAAGTCACAACTATCTGAGGCCGGTCAATAATAATGTAGGCAACAAACACAAGTTAGGAGTCTTGATTAGTAAACCAAGTCCTAACAACTTGCCATGCCAAAAAGAGGAAGAAAATGATCTTGTATTGGTTTAAGCCATTTGCATGATTTAGAAGACAACATATCCTTAATGCAAAGCCATTCACTTGATCAATTGATCAAGATGAATTAGATTTGAGTCAAGGAATGTTAAATCTTCCTAATCAATGCTTACTTATCAACCTTCAACTCATTGATCAAAAAGAAAATAAGTAGAAGAAGAAGAAGGAGAAGATGGATAAGAGAAAATGGAAATGATACAATAAAATGCATTAAAATGGAATATCATGTACCAATCCTCATATGTTGACCAATGACATTGAAAGTCAAGGTCAAACAATCAAAAACAGAAGTGAGATGAAGATTGGAAGTCAAGAAAAGAATAAAATATTTTTGGCATTTTTTAATATTAAAAATAAACTTGAATTAAAATATTAAAGAAAGGTCAAACTTCAAAATCACTTCAAATCAACCTTGAAAAGTCCAAGTGATTTATCCTAAGTTCAACAAGTTCAAACAAAGTTTGACAAAAAATTTCAGCATTTTTAAAAGTCAGAAACTATTTTTAATCAATTAAAAATGAATAAAAATAACCTAATTAAACTAAAATCTCAAATAAATCTCAAATCAATTCAAAAATTGATGAGAATATTTTTCATAGATCCATCATCATTCAAATAGGTTAGGAAAATATTTTTGTATTTTTTGAATATCAAAAACTATTTAAAATGAATTAAAAAATAACCAGAAAAGAGAAAATTCACAAAAAAATATCAAATGATGAAATAAAAAATATTAAAAATCAGAAATAGAAACTAGAAATTATTTGGGAAATAATGCAATTGGTCCCATAATTTTTGGATTAAAAATGAGAGAGATATGATTTTTTGAAATAAAAGGAATTAAACAAAAATAAAAAGAAAATTCAGAAAATGCAAAAAAACGAGATGCCTTGGATCTAAGCTCATTAATTGAGCTGGAAGATCAAAGGATCCAGAGGCGCGCGCTCATGAAACACCACAGTCAATGCGTGCACACGTGAAGAAATTAAAGGTCATAACAAGCAACGCTCCTGATTGCATCTGGAAATCAGATTAAGCGGTCCAAATTCAAACTGGACACGATGAAGCCACCGGAAACTTCATCTTCTCCGGTGAGCTTCCCAGATTCCGGCCATGTTCATAAAATGCAGAAAACCAAATGGCCACCAAATGAGGCGATCTATATATCAATCGAAAGAGGAAGTGATGCACATCACTCCTATACCATGCACTTCCACTCTAGATCCCTATAAATGGAGAAATCAGAGCTGGAAGTATGATGGTGTTCATCATGAACTTTATGTTTTTGCAAAATTGAAAGCACAAACCAAATGCCTCTATTGAGAGGACTTCAGCCAACATTAGATCCAAGCAAAAAAGTCCATGGATGAAGAGAATCGAGGAAATTACCAGTTGGAGTGCAAGCTTGAGTTCTGGTGAATTGAGCACGAAACCTTGCTTGCTTTATCAAAACAGAAGTCCAATGGATCAAGGTGAAGAGGTCTAGGAACTTTTAGATCAAAGAAAACAGTCGAGGAAACTGAATTCTAGATTTGATTTTTTTTAGAGAAAAGAGAGAGTTCCTTTGAGTGTGG
Organism: Lathyrus oleraceus; assembly: GCF_024323335.1. Taxonomy (NCBI): domain Eukaryota; kingdom Viridiplantae; phylum Streptophyta; class Magnoliopsida; order Fabales; family Fabaceae; genus Lathyrus; species Lathyrus oleraceus. The sequence continues at coordinate 381,561,173 of NC_066580.1, read as the reverse complement.
TTGATGATTCAATTCAGCAGAGGTTCAAGCGCCTTCGGGTTAGTGAAATGAAGCTCATATGCAATGTATTTATAGGCAAGGCAATGCTGAATGCATGATTTCAAATTTGCATGAATGGAGAGGGCCTCCATGCATGGGCCTGTACAGGCGCATGGAGGGCCCAATTCCACTTGGTTTTGGCAGCTGATCATTATCATGTATGTTTTGGACGTGCAGATTGTGTATTAATGGATCATGCATGGAAATTGAAAAGATTTTCACAAAATGCACTATTACATTGAAGCCTTCGAAAATGCTATGTCCAAAATCAAAATGCAAGCTTATGAGTAATGGTTGGAAAGCTTATTACATAAGGAACAAATGTCATGTTGATCAAAATTTCATTTGGGCCTTGGAAATTAGTGAAATTTGAGCTTGAAGGGTGATGTGCAAAACATGTCAAGGCAAGGTTTCTAAAATTGGCCAACTTTCAAGCCCTTCTGTTTTGATGATGCAAGCTCCAAATGGAAATACCTCCAACATCAAAGGTGTATATCTTTTAAAGACAATCAAAATGGACTTAAATTTTGCATCATTTGGATTTTTTATGAAAGAGTTATGGGCACTTGAAGTTGGACCTTTTTTACTTTTAATGCATTTGGTCAAAAAGGACCTATAATGTCTTGCATTATTACATGTATTTCCTTTGAGATTTTGAAATTTTGTTAAACATAACATTTGAAGTAGACATCTCAAGCTTTCCAATGAATTTGATCTCACCTAAAAATCATAAAAAATGAGTGAGTTATGTTCTTGGGAAGTTGAAGTAAAATTAGGGTTTCAGTCAAAATGACCTATAATGTATGGGAATGGAAGATGGTCTTCCATGCTTCAAATCAATTTTTGATGAACATGAAAGTTGTTCATATTGTCCTTAAGAACAATTTTTCTTTTGGAACCATCTCCATTTTACCAACACATAAAAAGTTAGGTCTCAGTGCATTTCAAAATAGTCAGATGAATTGACTGATCAACTTCTCAAGTCCATGACTCATACCTTGATGAATTGATGATTGAGGATACTCAAATAAGTTCAAATATGCATGAAATGATGAATTAAGGAACTTCCCTTGATTGTATCTGACCATGGGCTGAGGTTGCTTCATGAGCAAGGCTTTCTGATGCATAGATGAATTAGGGCTTCTCTGGGGAACAAACCTCAAATCCTTTGACTTGCCTTGATCAAAAATGATGAATTGAAACACTAGGGGGGCATATTTGATGGATGAGAGCTTTGGGAACCATTACCATGCTTGCTTCCACCTCCTCTTGACCAATGACCTCCTTGAAGCTTTTGATCTTGTGATTGCTCAAGCTACAACCAAAAGATGTTAGTGACATATTTTTGTGCTTTTGATTGGCAAACAAAGTGAGAAAAGAAATGATATACAATTCAAGCATGCTTGGTGATCTCAAACCACTCACAAGGAGTCCCACCCAAAGGCAAAGGGAACCAAGATGCTCAATGATCCTTGAGGCTATGCAATCCAATGTTATGATGCCATGAGGGATCTTAGGGGCAAAATTAGGGTCTTACACTTTGGTAGATTCACAATAAAATGTTTTACTGGTTTGTGATATAATGGACTTGTAGTTTATATTTGTGAGAGTCCTAAACATGGGTGGTATCCTCGTCGTCGCCTAGGAATGATGTCTCCTATGTGATATCCTAATAGAACATAGGGGCTTGCCCTTGGCACTAATGATGTGTATAATGTCGTAGGTTATAAGAGAATGAGTCATCCATAATTTCCCAAAGAATAGATGGTCAATAACTCCCACCTGATCATAAGGGGAGGTTTCCACCCCTTTAGGGTTCCCTAACCTTAGGCCTATGAGGCCTTTATAAATATATCTCCCCTAGGCAGGAGATATTAACTACTACAGATCATACCATATGTATCATTACCCTAAAGCATCACGTTACACATAGAGCCTCTCACCTCATCTGAGCAGGTCCTCAAAACCACCACAAAACATCATTGTATAAGGCTTTTGTCATTGTGGGCAAGCTTTAACCATCATACATCGTAATATACCTATTAGCAAGTCATTATTATGCAATCACTAACACTGAGGTTCTAGACGGGGTTCCTAGAGTCATATATGTTTCTTGGAAATATTTCCCCTAATAGCAAATTACTTGCTCGAAGATAAATACTACCAAAGGAATCTCTTCTGAGTGAGGTTTTCGTGCCAATCCATTGAGACAAGTACGTCAAGCAAGTCAAACATTATGCAACCATCAATTCTAATAGCCATTGGTTCAAAGGTTCTAAAAGGTTCTTAGATTCACAGACCCTTCTTGAGGATATTGTTATCAACGTTAAATTACTTACTAGCCAATAATATTCCAAAAGAGGATCTACTCTAAGTGGAGTTTTCATGTCAACCCAATGAGATAGTTACGCCAAGCAAGTCAAACACTATGTGACCATCGCCATATCTTATGTTTTATCGAGACTCGGGTGAAGAGTCGTCTCTCACAATGTGTCCAAGCAATCAAAATATCCACCATGGTACATGAGAACCACACAACAGATAAATGACAACAACAATAAAGTCACATAAGATATAAAAGAGAAAAAAGGAAGCAAATATACAAGCTAACATTCATAACAAAAATAACTAAACTAGGATTAACTCTATTTAGGGAACCAGGATCCTCGACAGAGTCGCCATCTGTCGTATCTCAAAAAAATATGACCTTGCAAGCGCAGATGACTAACAAAGTCGCCACCGAACTTTATTTATTCCCAAAAAGGGAAAGGGAAAATATCGATAAAAATCTTAAAGATGACAAAGATATGGTCGTCGCAACCAAATTGGGTTCGGAGTCGATTATGAAATGAAAAGTATTAGCACCCGTCAGATCCGTTGTACTCAACGAGAACCATTTAGTTAGTTTTACGCATAAGTGTTAGCTTAAAAATGTTTTCTTTCTCGAGTTACTAAAAATTTAAAGAGAAAAAGAAAAGGGTCAAAAAAAAGTTTTTTATTAAGGTGTAAAGGACTAAAAATAGATTGTTTTTATTACAAGATTGCGAGTCTTGCTCCTACGTAACTCCGAGTGTGATGAAGAACTCGAGGTTACATAGTTTTGGGAAGAAAATATTAGTTTGTTGGTCGATTTTAGCGAAAACTATTTTGTAACAATCCAACGAAAACATTGCTTACCCAAAACAATTAGAGAAGGGGGGGTTTTCAACATAACATAATGGATTTCTATATCAACAACATTCACGGGAAAATATCACTTAGCTCACTCGCACATATGTATACAAAGCGTTGTTTTGCACATCTCAAGACAAAATATCTCTCATTTAAAAAATAAGGTTGAAGATGAAAGCCAAAAGGCAAAAGTTTTGAATGTGTTTGATTGTTTTAGGATGGATGACAGGTATTTGACAAATGGCTAATTACGGCTAGCGCTCAAATAGTCGGGGAAGAGAGAATATATTACGTCTGCCCCAATCCTTTTTCATCCATATTATTTATGAAATTTGTAAGGCGAATTAAGTCGTAGGTCTTTTATCGGAAAACGAGTATTCGAACAAAAACTAAGTACGGCTAACACTCGAATACTCGGGGAATAAAGAAGAAATCACTTCCACCCTATTCCTTTTTCTTCTAATAATGACAAACCTATATTTAGTTAATTTATTATGTTTTGAATGGATGACAAGTATTCAAACAAAAGCTAAGTACGACTAGCACTCGAATACTCGAGAAAAAGATCAGAAATTACTTCCACCCCATTCCTTTTTCAACCGATTTAATTAAGAAAAGATTTTTAACGCTTCGTATAAACGAAAAAGAAAACTCGATGTTGATCGAGGGTTTATTCGCATTAGTGAAAATGGTTTGGAATGATGTTGTAATTGGTTTTGAAAATGATTTTTCACAAAACATTGAGTGTGATTATTTACATATGCGATGGTATGAACATGGATTACCTAATTAATCGACTTAACACACTGAGATTGATTACCTAATTAATCGAGAATTCGAAGTTGTAGGGGATTGCAACGGTGTTGTTTTCAATAGGTTCATTTATTAATCTTCATGAGGAAGATGTTTATTTATTATTATCTTTTGAATGAAGTGCTAGGAATGAGAGTGTATAAAAGAATATTGTCATTTTTGAAAAACTTGAAATGAAAGAAAATGGAGCTCAATTGAAAATGCAACTTTATTGATAAATAAGTTATTGAAACAAAAAGGGGGCCCTACAAAGCTTATCCATTTGCCTTGGGCAGAGCAAATGACTTATTATAATTTTTATTTAGAAAAATAGTAAATTACTTTAAACTAGAAATCATCTCAGGAATCTCAAGGATTTCCAGTTTTTTAGAACAACATCTGGTAAGCACTGACACACCAAGTTGAGCGTTTCTTCATTTTCTTCTTCAACCACAACCACGTGATTTTCACTTCTATACACAATAATATGGAAAGTTTCTTGGAGCATGCGAAGCTTCTTTTGATGGGTCTTCTAAAAATCTTTATTGGCCGATTTGTAACCCATCCCGAACTGATCCTTCTTCTCAGGTAGTTCTAACAACTTGCCCCGACCCATAATATTTCCACTCTTAATTAAATATGAGATATTCCCCCGTGAAGAGACTGGCTTTTCTTTCTCCAGAACGCCTTATTTTCGACTGATCGTTGCAATTTCCAAAGCTTGGAAAAGTATATCTAGTGTTTCTCCATATGCTTCCATATATTTAAATGATGAGAGGTGGATGATAAACATGTCTTCCTCACCTTCAAGAACTATCAGTTTATCACCCACTATGAATTTCAACCTTTGGTGAAGGGTGGAAGTAACAGCTCCTGCAGCATGGATCCAAGGTCTTCCTAAAAGACAACTGTAAGATGGGTTAATGTCCATAACTTGAAAGGTCACCATAAATGTGTGTGTCCCCACCATTATTGGTATGTCGACTTCTACGATTACCATTCTCTTCAAACCATCAAAAGCTTTGACTATCAACGTGCTAGCCTTCATGAAAGTTCTCACAACATTTAGTTTCATGGGAATGTTCTTAGGCATGACATTCAGAGATGAGCATGCGTCTACTAATATGTAGCGGTAAAATTTTTGAGATTAAGATATTGATTAACTTAACTCACAAAGCAAGAGTTTCCACCGTGCTTTTATTATTTCCAAAGGAAAGGGAAAAAGTACGAACAAAACCTAAAGAAGTTTAAAGCAAAACTAATAAAAATAGTTAAGGATCTGGGGGTTGGTTATGAAAAGGGAAGGTATTAGCACCATAAACATCTATAGTACTCTATAGGAACCTCTTTGAAAATTTATGCATTTTGGCTATAAAATGGTTTTGTTTGTAAAAGATTGGGGAGATGAAAAAAGAAATGTTTTTTTTATAATTTTGTGTTTTCCAAGACCTCTTAAGTCTCATGCCTACGTACCAACAAAGTGCAATGGAGGATCAAAACCTCGTAGTTCATGGTAAAAATAACAAAGATGTTTGTTTTGGTTCATTTTAATGAAAAGATATTGTCATCTTAAGGAGAACACTCAACTAGTCACCCACAAGTATGAGAAATTTGCATCACCATGAGAAGGGCTCCAACTTGGATAAAGATCAACAAGTATGCCACTAGCTCTCTTAGATAGAAAAGAATTGCCATCAATACTATGGGGGTAGGAGAATTATATCTCAACTATGGAAATCACTCATGTCTAAACCTTAAAGAAAAAAGCTTTTAAAAAGGAAAAGTGCACAAAGTGCACAAAAATGATTTGAATGAGTTGATGTATTTTTTAAGTGTTTTGAAATTGGTTTAAATATGCTTAGAATAAGTTAGAATTTATTAAGAAAGAATTTGAAAATCACTTGACAAAAGTCAAGGTTTATTGAGAAAAAAAACGGTTCAAGTTTGAAAATAAGAAGGTTTTTGAAAAGAAGAGAGAAGATTTTGAAAATTAAAGAAGGGTTAGGTGAAGAAGAGACTATCCTAGAGCATAAAGTAAAAGCTAAGGAGGAAAGATCTAACCATGAGATAACAATTTTTATGACATAAGTCAAGCAATAATTCCCTCCTTTGGATTTAGTCTAAAGCAAACCAAATAAGCAAAGAATAATTCATGTATCAAATAAATCCAAGGTAACCAAGCCAAGTCTTTAAAAGAAAACCGAAGTCAAAGGTACTAGATGAATCCCAAGGTCTCAAATCACAGACTCTCAAAGCAAGGGTCAAGGTCCTAGTTTTAAGTCCATAATTCCACAACAATGCAAAGGATAGCAACCTCAAGTCCATAAATCATGAGAATCAATTTTTTAAGGATTTTTTTTCCTTTATTAATGTCTTAAAAAGAAGAAGTCCAATTGGACAAAGGAAAAAGAGCATAAGTATAAACAAAAGTCCAATTGGACAAAAATAAAATTACATAAGCACAAACAATATGATAAGAGATGCTAAAATAAAAGCATAAATTAAATAGAAAAAAATAAATGACAAAAGAGAAATGATATTAAAGTAAAGTTAATGCAATAAGATGTTAGTAAGTTGTGTTAGTAATAAAAAATGGTAAGGAAATTTGTCATTTTTGGGAGAACACTCAACTATTCACTCACAAGTGTGAAAATATGGACCTCTACATTACTATGAGAAGGGCTCCAACTTGGATAAAATCAACAAGTATGTCACTATCTCTCATAGGTGAAAAGGAGACAATACTTTTCACACATAACCATGAGGAGTAGGAGACTTACAATCTCACTTATAAAAATGACTTACTTTCGGGACAAATTTAGCGCCATGTTAAGCAATCGTAATTGGACTTATATAGAAGTCACAACTATCTGAGACCGGTCAATAATAATATTTGTGCTAATACATGCTAGAGAAATGATTTGTAAATCATTCTCCTAAAGCTATGCCACAAAAAAAATAAAAGAGGATTGATTAAGTACAAAGGCTAAGAGAGTGGTCCATTATATAAATTCATACTTCATGATACTTAGGACAAACTTATGCATCAATCCAAAGTACCTTAAATGATCCATGATCAATTAAGAGGTAGATTTGAAATGATGAAAGTTCATCAAGCACTAATCCACACATCATGATCAAGATGGACACAAACCATCCAATTGATCAAAAGAAAAAGGAAGAGAAGGGGATGAAGAAGAAGAGGACAAGAGAAAACAAATCCAAATTGGATCAGAGTCTTGATTAAGTCATCATCAACATCAATCATCCATTTTGTTGGATTATGGTTTTCACTCCATCAACACCCAGGATCCATTGAGTTTGATAAGACCTATGATCAAAACAACCATGATCCAAGGCCAATAGAAGTCAACAAAGTTCAAACAAATATAAAATGGAAGAAAATAAAATAAAATGCATTAAAAGCAACTTTAAAATGAATTTTAAAAGGGAAATAAAAGAGAAAATCCATAAAGCCCTTAAAAACACCAAATAAATGGCCAAGAAAATTATAGAATGTTGGAAATAAAATAAGAAGCATAAAGTAAATTTTTCAGAATTTAAAAATGCATAAAAGTATTTTTAAACCAATTAAAATAAAGGAGAAAGGAGAAAATTCAAGAAAAATAGCAAATGAAGAAAGTAAAATGTGAAAAAATAAAAATCAAATGAAGAAAAATAAAAGAAAATTTTAGAAATTATTTTGGAATTTTTTGGGTGAAAAATGAAATTACTATGAATTTCTAAAGAAAGAGAAATTTAAAATGAAAATAGAAAAAGAAATAAAATCAGAAAAAACATGGAGCGTTGGATTAAGCCTCATTAATTTATGTGGTAGATCCAACAATGATAAGGCTAGGGCGCATGATGGAATTTAATAAAAATGAAACACGGGATCTAATTCAAAATGGACCAATCAAAACATTTCAAATGTCTAACATGTCTCCGAACTCAGATGACCTGAGATGAACTCTGGTCATCTTCTCCGATGGTCCCTCATCGGAGTTTCATCGTTGGGTAAATTCAGAACATGAGACCACCACCAATGTGATCGCCTCCTAATCACGAATTTGACCTCATGCTCCAAATTCATTTATCTAAATTGAGCATGGGGAATTTCAGAGAAGTTTCAGAAGTAAGTAAGCCAGAAAAAATAAAATTAAATGATGAACACAATCAATCAACACCAGATAAGTTAGGGGAAAGCATCGGAGATTGAAAGACTACATTATGGTAACTTGTTTGAGTTCAATTGATGCTCAGAACTACTTTGTCGAAATGGTGATCAGAAGTTGATGAAACTCGATCTGGTCAGGGCACTTTAGAAGGTCCTGGAGCTTCGGAATTGTTGCAAAAGTTTTAGAGGATGTCGATGGAGCTAATGGAATTAAGAAATTGGATTGAAACAAGCTGAAACTTAAAACACAATAGTTGAATTTTTTGGAAATTTTCAGATTGAAGCAGGGATTTCTTGGATCTCAAAATCTTGGAAATGAATGCAGTAGCTTCATCTATTTATAGGAAATGAAATTAGATCTAAATGCGTGTGGAGTCTGTTAGAACAAAATTTTAGGTCTACAATTTATCTCTAAGTTTTGATGATAACAAATGATGAAACATTTTGGTACCCTAATGAAATTCTCTAAGTGTGCAGGACTCTAACAGGAAATAAATCCGACGAAATAACATCTAACGTCACATTAGTCTAGAACAGTTGACTTAGAGTCAAAGGCATTCTGACTCTGAAGACAATGATGTCCACAACATCTAACATCTGAAGACTCTGATATTCTGCATCTGAAGGATCACACACATGATTACTCTGATGATCTTTACATCTGACGAAAGTCTAACTGAAGATCAAATAAGAACTTCTGCAGAGAAACACATCTAAGCAACTATCTAAAGAATACAAGATCTAAAAGAAGTATCTGAATTCTGCGCACTCTGATCCACGCTCTACAGATCAGATCAATACTTGACAACTAAGTATTCCAAATATGGTATGAATCTATATATGGAGAAAATTGAATACTCTCATAAACTACTATGGGAAGGACACTAAACTTAATGTCGTGTAAGTCTTATCATTGGCAAGATATCAGCATCAATGCTTCATCCAACTGTATCATCTCCAGGCATTATAAAAGGCCTAACTATCATTATACCAAATACGAAGCGATTATACAAGAATACTGCATATCAAATTCAATCATTCACTAATTCTTGTTCTATATTTTCACACGAGTTGTTGCTCTTAGTGTGAAATTATATTGTTCTTACTGTGTTCATATTGCTTACTTAGAAGCACTAAACACCTTCTTGTATTTATAAAATAGTTGTTGTATATTTTCCTCAAGTGACTTGTGAAGTCTGTAGACTTGAGAGGGCTAAGAGATCAATGTACTCTTAGATGTTTGTTTTAATCTTTCTAGATTATTGGATTAAGTCCTTATTGAAGGCAAAATCACCTTGGCCGGGTGGATTGGAGTAGTTTTGAATTTCAACCGAACCAGGATAAACTTATGTGTTGTTTGCTTTGATTTTTGTGTGTGTGGTGTTTGCAAAAGTTTTTATTGTCAGTGAAAACAATTTAAACCCCTTTCTTGTTTTTCTCTACCTTCAATTGGTATTAGAGCTTCGGCTCTGTTATTGATTTTCAAACCAAACACTTAACAGTGTAGAGAGATCCAGCGTGAGAAAAACATAATGACTAACACAAATGAAAGAGATAGCTACAATGCTAAACCTCCTGATGGAGAGAAATTTGATTATTGGAAGGGTAGAATCGAAAGTTTCTTCCTAGGCTATGATGCTGACCTATGGGACATAGTTACAAATGGCTATAAAGCATATGTATCTGATGTTGGTATCGTTATTATCAGAAGTAAAATGACCGATGATCAGAACCGTGATTTCAAAAATCACCACAAAGCCAGAACAATTTTGTTGAATAAAATATCCTACAATGAATATGAAAAGATCACCAACATGGAAACTGCTAAAGAGATACTTGATTCCCTAAAGATGACTCACGAAGGCAACACTCAAGTTAAAGAGACTAAGGCTCTGGCCCTAATCCAAAAATATGAAGCCTTCAAAATGGAGGATGATGAAGCTGTAGAGGTAATGTTTTATATATTTAAAACTTTAATTGCAGGACTCAAGATTCGGGATAAAGGCTACACAACTACAAATCATGTCAAAAAGATTATCAGAAGTTTGGCAAAGAAATGGAGACCTATGGTCACTGCCTTGAAGCTATCAAACGATCTGAACAAAATAAGCCTAGAAGAACTCATCAGCTCCCTCTGGAGTCATGAGATAGAGCTAGAGGAAGACGAGCCTCAAAAGAAAAGCAAATCAATGGCTCTGAAGTCCAGATCAGAAAGACGAAAGCCAGAAAGGAACAAAGCCTTTCAAGCTGAAGAAGAAGACGATAATGACTCTAAAAAGGATGATTCTGATGATGAAGAAGAGTTATCTCTTCTAACTAGAAGAGTTAAAAAACTTTGGAGAAAAAGGAACAACAACTTCAGAAGACCCATACATAAGGGAGATCATTCAGAGTCAACTTCTATAAGCAAACCAAACAAAGAGGTAACCTGCTATGCATGTAAAGAACCAGGAAACTACATAAATGAATGTCCAAAGCTCAAGAAAGATAGTTCCAGAAAATAAGGATTCAAGAAAAACTCCTTCAAAACCAAGAAGGGACTCATGGTTACCTAGGACGACTCTGAACCTGATGCCTCAGAATCAGACTCTGAAGAGGAACAGGCAAATGCTGCATTCATGGCTACCACATCTGAAAGTACATCCAAAAGAGAGTCTGACTCTGAAGAGGTATTTTCTGATCTCTCTCGCTCTAATTTAGAAGCCAGTTTATCAGAATCTCTAAGCTCCTATCAGAAGCTTCGACAGAAATTCAAGATCCTAAAAAGGGTCCATGAAGAAACTGTTGAAGAATGTGATAAGCTTGAAACAAAAGTTTCTGAACTTAAAGGAAACATTTTTGTCCCGGAAAAAGAAAATGAATTTTCAACCAAAAAATGCTTAAAACTTGAAGAAACTTTTTCTAAAGCTCCACAAACTTCTAATACTATCATATATAAATATGAAAAAGCTTTTCAGAAATTTCTGAAAAATGGGCTTGAAAGAAGTAAAATGGCTTCTAGGATTTATGGTGTTAGTCACAATAAGAAAAGAGGAATTGGATATGACTCTGATGAAGATGAGAAAATACCTTCTGCAGATAACAAACCTAAATATCCTTTTTCTTATCATTACACACATGCATAAACACAAAGTTTTAATAATGCTAGAAAACCCAAAGTTTCTAGAAACTCTGGGAGAACTAATCATAAAGGACCCAAAAGATTATGGGTACTAAAAGAAAAATAGTATATGTTGCAGATATCTTATGCAGCAGAGTTAAGACACCAATCATGGTACCTGGACTCTGGATGCTCGTGACACATGACGGGAAGAAAGCATATGTTCCAAAGCCTGGAACTTAAAGACGCTGGCTTCGTAGGATTTTGAGGAAATCAGAAAGGAAGAATCAGAGGATATGGAACGATTGGTAATGGATCTCTTCCCTATATTTCCGATGTTCTTTACATAGAAGGATTAATGCATAACATGTTATTCATAAGTCAATTAAGTGACAACGGTTATGATATAATCTTCAATCAAAAAACGTGCAAAGCCATTAATCAGAATAATGGGACAGTTCTTTTCACTGGTAAGAGGAAGAACAACATTTACAAAATTAATCTTTCAGATCTAAAAGATCAAAATGTAAAATGTTTAATGTCTGTAAATAAAGAGCAATGGGTGTGGCATAGGCACTTGGGTCACATTAGCCTAAGGAGGATTTCTCAACTAAATAAACTTGAGTTAGTTAGAGGCCTACCTAAGTTGAAGTTATCTTCAGATTCTCTTTGTGAGGCATGCCAGAAAGGAAAATTTTCTAAAACAACTTTCAAAAATAAAAATGTTGTATCTACCTCTAAGCCTCTGGAACTTCTTCATATTGACTTGTTTGGACCTGTTAAGACAACTTCAATCAATGGTAAGAAGTATGGACTTGTCATTGTTGATGATTATAGTCGCTGGACATGGGTAAAATTCCTAAGACACAAGAATGAGTCACACTCTGTGTTCACTAGTTTCTGTCCAGAAGTGCAAAATGAATTTGACTCTAAAATCATCAGAGTCAGAAGTGATCATGGTGGGGAATTTGAAAACAAACTTTTTGAAGAGCTTTTTGACTCTAATGGAATATCCCATGATTTCTCTTGTCCTAGAAATCCACAACAAAATGGAGTTGTAGAAAGGAAGAATAGGACTCTCCAAGAAATGGCTAGAACCATGATTAATGAAACAAATGTGGCTAAGCACTTCTGGGATGAAGCAATAAATACATCATATTATATTCAGAATAGAATCTCTATAAGACCTATTATGAAGAAGACTCCTTATGAACTGTGTAAGGGAAGAAAACCCAACATTTCCTATTTTCATCCTTTTGGATGTTCTTGTTTTATCCTAAATACTAAAGATAATCTGAACAAGTTTGATTCTAAAGCACAAAAATGTATTATGTTGGGATACTCAGAATGCTCTAAAGGCTATAGGGTATATAAAACAGAAACATTAATTGTAGAAGAATTAATACATGTCAAATTTAATGATAAACTTGACTCTGAAAAGTCAAAGCTAGTTGAGAAATTTGCAGATTTGGAGATAACACTTGCATGTTTTGACGAAAAGATAAAAGAATCTGAAGAAGCAGAAAGGGAAACGTCAGAAGCACCAGATATCTCAATTACACAAAAAAGATCAAGAAATAGACTAAACATTTCTAAAGAGTTGATTCTGGGAAACAAGGATGAACCTGTCAGAACAAGATCTACATTCAAGGTCTATGAGGAAACACCTCTGGGATTAGTATCTTTGATAGAACCAACATCCTGTGAAGAAGCTCTTCAAAATAAAGAATGGATTCTGGAAATGAAGGAAGAACTTGATCAATTTGCAAAGAATGATGTCTGGGATCTTGTACCAAGACCCAAGGGAACTCATGTAATTGGAACTAAATAGGTATAGAGAAACAAACTTGATGAGAAAGGCGAAGTGGTCAGAAATAAAGCACGACTGATGGCACAAGGTTATAGTCAACAAGAAGGTATCGACTACAATGAAACCTTTGCTCCAGTCGCCAGGTTAGAATCTATTCGCTTACTTATATATTTTGTTGTAAATTACTTCATCAAACTATATCAGATGGATATCAAAAGTGCGTTTCTGAATGGATACATTTCTAAAGAGGTGTATGTTCATCAGCCTCCTGGTTTTGAAAACTCAAAATGTCCAAAATATGTGTTTAACCTGAAAAAATATCTTTATGGTCTGAAACAAGCTCCTAGAGCTTGGTATGAAGGACTAAGTTCCTTCCTTCTGGAAAACAATTTTATCAGAGGAAAATTCGATTCCACTCTCTTCTGTAAAAACATCATAAACGACCTTATGATTTGTCAGATATACGTTGATGATATAATTTTTGGTTCTGCTAACTCATCTGTTTGTCAAGAGTTTTCGGAGTTAATGCAGGCAGAATTTGAAATGAGTCTGATGTAAGAACTAAAATTCTTTCTGGGAATTCAAATCAATCAAGCTTCAGATGATACCTATGTATATCAAAGCAAATACATAATAGACATTCTAAAGAAATTTGAAATGTCAGATAGTAAACCAGCAAAGACTCCCATGCATCCTACCTGCATTCTAGAGAAAGAAGAGGTAAGTCAAAAGGTTTGTCAGAAACTCTATCTTGGTATGATAGGCTCTCTTCTCTATCTGACTGCTACACGTCCAAATATTCTATTCATCGTGTGTCTCTGTGCCAGATTTCAATCAGATCCCAGGGAATCTCACTTAACTATTGTTAAGAGAATCCTAAGGTATTTGAGAGGAACATCTAACCTTGGCCTGATGTATAAGAAAACATCAGAGTATATGCTTTATGGTTATTGTGATGCAGATTACGCTGGAGATACACTTGAGCACAAAAGCACATATGGAAACTGTCAATTTATGGGAGAAAACCTCATCTCATGGGCTAGAAAAAGACAATCAACCATTGCACTCTCATTTGCTGAAGCGGAATGCATTTCGGCTTCACTATAGAGCACTCAGATGCTCTGAATGAAGAATCAACTAGAGGACTTTCAAATATATGAGAGTAACATCCCTATCTTTTGTGACAATACTGCTGCCATATGTTTAAGTAAGAATCCTATTTTGCATTCCAGAGCGAAGCACATAGAAATTAAACATCATTTTATCAGAGACTATGTTCAGAAAGGGGTAATAATTTTAAAATTCATAGATACAAACCACCAATGGGCTGATATCTTCACCAAACCCTTAGCTTAAGATAAATTATCTTTCATTTTGAAACATTTAAACATGGCAGATTGCCCAAAATGATTATGAACTTGTGCTTCTCCTCTGACGTGTTAAAATAGGCTCTCACTTAAATCTATCTCTGGCATCTGGTTCTAATACTTCTACCAGTTAGATATAATCCGAATTAGAAACCCTCTGAATCAAAAATCTCTTGGTATTCTTGATGTTAGAAACATCAACACGTGGCCCCTCTAGCGTCTGACCTTGGATCTTCTAGACAACTGTCTAGCCCAGAACTCAAGAGCCAGACTGTTGAGATCTCCTCGAGCAGTGTACATATTTTTGGGATTAGACATCTATCATTAGCAACAATTAATTCTCTCCCTAGTGTGTCAACTCAGATTTTGTGCTAATTAATTTTATTATTCCCTATTCTCTACTAACATTGTCATTTTGCATGTCACTAATGTGTATATATACTTGTCAGAACTCACACGTTCACACTTTTCACTAACAAACCTACACAGGCCCTTTGTACTCAAACTCTCTCCAAGTTCTTCAACGATCTTCAAGTTCATCAACCTTCTTCAAATATTCATCAACATTCAACAAACTCTTCATCTTCTTCAAATGGTATCCCAATAACAACAAGTATATAACTACTCACAACAGATGGAAGCAACTGAAACAACTTGCTAATGCTCCCCAACAAACCACTAATGAAACTGCTACAACATCAACCATTGTCCACAAGGAACCCCATGTTCTTGATCGTCCAACTCACATCAACCTTGCAACACCCTTTGATAAACTGGAAGTTCTTTGTGAGTCTCTCGTGGACTTTGAGAACATGAAACACAATGGTGTTGATCTCACTGAGGAACTAAAGAAACAAGGCTGGGAAAACTAGTTTCAGAGACTCTATGGTCCCATCTACATTTTCCTCGTCAAAGAGTTCTGGAGATTCGTAGACTGCAATGACCACTGCATCGTTTCATATGTTCTTGGTGTGAAGATGGTCATCACTGAAAAATCTATTGCCAAACTTCTGAACATGGAGAAAACTGGGGGCAGAAGGATTTACAACATAAACCCTAGGGCAAGATGCATGTCCCAGGAGATCATCCCCACTATCTTCAAACAAAGCGCTGAAGAAATATCCTCTAAGAATAAGGAACTTCACTAGAATCTGAGAGTCTGGTTAAATATCATTATGGGTATCATCCACAACCGTCTAGCCTCAAACTCTTCTGACTACATCAACATAAATTAGAAGTGTATTTTGTACTGCCTCCACAAAGGACTCAAGCTGAATCTGTCAGCACTACTGTTCAAGTATCAGAGGGATTCTCTCAGGGATACCAGAAATCACATGAAGCCTAGAAACTACATTCCTATGGGAAGACTTGTCTCCAATGTTCTGATCGAAAGCGAGTTGGTGGATCATCTGATATCCTACAATCTGATGGAAGATATGACGGTAGATATTGGAAAGCCTATGAATGTAAGAAATTTAAAGAGTATGGGAATCATTGAAAGAGTCCTGGTCAAGCCAACTCTAGACACCACCTGGGAAGCTTTAAAGGATTAGAGAAAGATAGCCAATGGTCTCTATCTGTTCTCCAAGATAGATCCTCCGGAGGTCATCGCCCACTATCTCCAGGACCTGATATCTCAAGGGGTGGATATCTCAAAGTTCTCAGTGGACTGGCTCCCGAAGCAGCCACCAAACTTTATGAAGAGGAAAAGAGAGCCTTCTGAGAAGTCCAAGAAGTCAAAGACTCTGAAGCTGGGAGAACCGTTTGCAGCCAGATCGCCTGCACCTCTGGACTCTTCTATCTCAAGTAAGTCTCATCCATCTGAAACTCCTTCTATTTCGAATTTAAAGAAAATATCTTCCTCCTTACCTCTACCATCTTCCACTTATACCCCCTCTGAACCTACTATATTAAATCCACCTAACTCTGAACATCACAAATCTAACCCTTCCTCACCCTCTCCACGAAAAATCAACCTCATTACCATCACACTCCTCACATCTGATTTATCACCTCTAAACAAATCCTTCTCATCCCTCTCCCTAACTCCCTCCTCACCATCATACTACAATATATCCTATGACTCGGAAAACCCTGACCCTTCTTCCCCAACAATGGCTCAACTTCAAGCCACTACACTATCTAAACCATCTCCATCTATCCCAGATACCTTTGTGCCTTCTCCTTCTGCACCTCAAATAGAACCACCCTTTGAACCTCAAACAGAACCCCCCTCTGAACTTTCATCTGAACCCCCAACTGGACAACCCCATGAACCTCCCACTGAAACAATCCCCACCTCACCAAAACCCAACAATCCAGCTTCTGACCCTGAACCAACCTTCCCCACCCTGGAAGATTTAGTTGCTTTATTTTCGGAGTCCTCAACTGTGAAGCTTAGATCACTATCTGAACAGTTCAAACTAAGTGATAATCCCTCTGAAGTGAGGAATGACCAGAATGGGTTTCTCAGATGGATGACATATGAGGTATTCAAGCTGAAAGGCCTCTCTGAACAAGTTAGAAATGACTACATTAGAGAAGTTAAGGAGAGGCTAGAGGCTCGTCTGGCCATAGAATATGAAGAGAAATCACGCCAGGAAGCTAAAGAAAAGGCAAGACTGGAAGCTGAAGAGAAAGCAAGAAAAGAAGCAGAAGAAAAAGCCGCCGCTGAGGCTGCTGCTGCTGCTGAAGCCAAAGCCAAAGCCAAGGCTGATGTTAAAGAAGTAACACACATTGATGTGGAAGAAGCTGCCAAGGCAAAGGAAGTGGCTCTGACTCAGGGTGAGTCATCTAACTCTGACCTTGCTCCGCTGGTGCTCAAGGCTCTGGAGGAACTCCAAAAGGAACTCCAGATTATAAGAGCTGGACTAGATTAACAGGACTCTGTCAATTCTAGTATTCAGAATCTACTAACTCAGCTACTTCAGAGGATGCCGCCTCCTCCAAACCCTTAAAGCACCTTAGGATCTCTGCTGTGTTTTTTGTTCTTCTAAGTGTTTTTAGCTTCTATGTTTTTTCTTCTCTGTACCTGTTTCCCTTATCCAATGAAGTTTTATCTTGCTATAATTATTTCGTGATTATGTCTTTTTGAGTCTGACAAAAAGGGGGAGAAATAATTAAATAGCCTTCTGATGAAATTAATATTTAAGCCTCATAATGCACTGCTTACATTCTAAAATATTACGTAAACTAAGTTCTTGCAGGAAGTATCTGAGTAAAACACCTGAGAAATAAGCTAAGCAACATAAGAAGATCTGGTAAGAACCTCTAAACCTTCTAAAGATTTAGGGGGAGATTGCTTATCTTAGGGGGAGTTATAATACGTCTGACTCTGAAATTATTCTCCTTTAATTATTATAAAGTATCATTGTTTCATCAACAGTATGAAGTTTTGTCATCATCAAAAAGGGGGAGATTGTTAGAACAAGATTTTGGGTCTATAATTTATCTCTAAGTTTTTATGATAACAAAGGATGAAACGTTTTGGTACCCTAATGAAATTCTATAAGTGTGTAGGACTCTAACGGGAAATGAATCCGACGAAACAACATCTGACGTCACATTAGTCTAGAACAACTGACTTAGAGTTAAAGGCATTCGTTTTGAATCTGAAGACAACGATGTCCACAACATCTGACATCTGAATACTCTGATATTTTGCATCTGAAGGATCCTACACATGATTACTCTGATGATCTTTACATCTGACGAAGGTCTAACTGAAGATTAATCAAGAACTTCTGCAGAGAAACACATCTAAGCAACTATCTGAAGAATACAAGATCTGAAATAAGCATATGAAATATGTGCAATCTGATTCATGCCCTACAGATCAGATCAAGACTTGACAACTAAGTATTCCAAATATGGTATGAATCTATATATGGTGAAAATTGAATACTCTCCTAAACTACTATGGAAATGACACTAAACTTAATGTCATTTAAGTCCCATCATTTGCAAGATATCAACATCAATGCTTCATCCAACAATATCATCTCCAAGCACTATAAAAAGCCCAACTATCATCATACCAAATACGAAGCGATTATACAAGAATACTGCATATCAAATTCAATCATTCACTATTTCTTGTTCTATATTTTCACACGAGTTATTGCTCTTAGAGTGAAATTCTATTGTTCTTACTGTGTTCATATTGCTTACTTAGAAGCACTAAACACCTTCTTGTATTTCTAAAATAGTTATTGTATATTTTCCTCAAGTGACTTGTGAAGTCTGTAGACTTGAGAGGGATAAGAGATCACTGTACTCTTAGACATTTGTTGTAATCTTTCTAGATTATTGGATTAAGTCCTTATTGAAGGCGAAATCACCTTGGCCGGATGGACTGGAGTAGCTTTGAATTTCAAGCGAACCAGGATAAACTTCTGCATTGTTTGCATTGATTTTTGTATGTGTGGTGTTTGCAAAAGTTTTTATTGTCAGTGAAAACAATTCAAACCCCCCTTTCTTATTTTTATCTACCTTCAGAATCAAGCTTAATTTGTGCAAAATGAATTTGATCATGAAGTGAGAAAAATGTGACTTCCATTCTATCAAAACTCAACCAAATGATGCGTTTTAAGAGTCAATTAACTTCTGGAGACTTGGTTAAACATGTTTAGGTCCAAAACGCGGGGTAATTTGGCTTGGATTTGAGATTAGTGATGTTCAAATTTCGGATCATGGTGATTTCTTCAATTTCAAGTTACCATGTTCAACCCAATGAGGCATCTTGCTCAGGAGACTTTTTGGCCCACTCTTCTTGCATTTTGTTGACATCATATCAAAGATTATAATGTGCCAATAAAGGTTGCATTTGGATGCTTGAGCATAAAGTTGTGTCATGTTGAAGTTGGCACGAAAATCCGGTAATGTAACTTAGTAAATTCTAAGTTCCAAATGGCTGAAAATGACATGTAATGTTTCAAAGATTTCCATGGCCTTCCAAGCATAATTGGACTTTGATCTTTGAAGAAAACCTATAGAGGGCATCACAAATGATATTATGCAAAAATAATCAGCCTCAAATGTTGAAAATTGGAGAAGTTATAAATCTTGAAAGTTGATAAAAAGTCACTTAAAAATAGGTCAAATTTCACTAAGTCCACAAATGACCTATAATGTCTCCAAACCTTTTATGATCCTCCAAGCATAATTTACTCTTGTCATGTAAACAGAAGTTATAGAGGATAATGATAAGAGTCATATGCAAAAGTAAGCATTAAAAAATGTTTAGAATTGAAGGAGTTGTGATCCTTGGAACTTTGACTTTAAATGTTGACTTTTTGGTCAAACCTCTTTGAATAAACTTGTGTACTTGGAATTTTATTGCATTTAGTGGTACATGGATGATCATATGACCTCAAAATAAGGTGTCCTTGGATGTTTATTAATTTAATTGCTCAAAGTTTGAGATTACTTGTTGAAGAAGGCATGTACATAACACACATGAACCTTTGACTTTTCTTGAGAAATAAGCAACAAAACTTTGAGATATTGTTGATCAAAATGAGATTGAAAGATGCATGAGAACCTTATAGATAATTCTTTGAGAGACACCCCCTTGAGAATCAATGGTTGAACACACTTTGACTTGAGGGATCAACAAAAATCCTAGCTGAGGAACCATGCTTGACGCTCTTGATGAAAAGCCCTACCTTGCACAATAAACTTAAAGAACAAGACATATCTTGTGCTATTTTGATTAGTGGTTAGATAAGAAATTAACATATAAACACAAAGGTGAAACACCAACAAAGATGTGCTTGATGATCCCTACAAAAGGCAAACCCAAAGATGAGAGGGATAGAACAAAGATGTGATCTTGTTTGTATGCAAGAACGCAAATGATATGTGGGGTCTTAGGGTTAAAAATTAGGGTATGACATAATACTCTTGAGATGATGTTGTCCTGGCATTTGATTGGTATATGTAAGGCCTTATTATGGGCTTGTCCTTCTAAAGGTAATTCGTCACTACTGAACCCCAAGCAACTACTGGCAGTAATGTTAGCTATTACTTTGTCGAATTGATTTACCGTTATGTCCTGGGTGAGATGTTCCTCATTCAATATTTTAAATAAAGCTTCTCTATGAGACACAAAACTTTGTAAAAGAGAGAATATGTAGATTTTTGAAGGTGTTTGGCTTAACTAATCGACCACCTTATAGTCTCTCTTTCTGATAAGTCTCAATAAATCCTCAGTTTGTTCTTGAGGTACGGTTTTCTTGGAAGGTCCCTCCCCTAAGCTTATGGCTTATTTTCCCTTTGAACTCTCGGGGATATTCTCCTTTGGTGGTTTTTCGGGGGCGAACACTCTTCCACTACGAGTTATACCTCTAATGCCAGCTATATTACTAATTGTTGGTTCTAGTACTAATGAATTTTATCCAACATATGCCATGGTGCTATAGTTACATGGTACTCACTTAGTACTTTCAAACATGAATGGTGCAAGGATATGGAAGACAATAGGGTCTAATGGCATCACTGGCATTGGAGATGGTCTTTGAATTGGAATCTTGAAGGGTATAGGCACATTTATTTTAAATGGTGTATGAGCCTCTTTTCTTTGATAAGGGATCTCAATGGGTGAGTTCCCCTAAGAATATGGCTGAAATATCCTCTACTTTCTTCGAGTACCCAATTTGAACCACACCTTGATCCATCATCAGTTGCATACACCTTTTCATTTTCTCACACTTGCCCGATTTAAGCGGGAAAACTTTGCAATCGGCGTGTAGCTTCCCAAACATCTCATACCCAATCAGTTTCTCGCGTATCCTAGCCATATAGGTTTTCACTTGATCTACCTCCTTGATTAGGATGCTATCTTTTGATCCTTTGATGGCATTGACAGTTGGGCCATTATGCCATAACATCAAATTATTCTTTATGTTTGGATTCTCTGCATCGAAAGAAATAATCTTACAGTTGAGCAAATCTTGTACTTTGAATTTGAGAGCCAGGAAATTCTCAGTAGTATGCCTTAGCGAACCAGCATGGAAGTCACATATGGCATTAACATCATAGCCACAAGGAGGAGATGTTGACGGAGGCACAAGAGGTTTAGGCTCCACCAACCCTCTTTGAATTAAATATGGCAAGATCTGAGTATGTGTCATAGGTATGGGATCAAATTCATTCCTAGGCCCATGTTGGTCCCTTCGGGGATACCCATTCCACTGTTGTTGATTCTGTGGAGGCAGCATTCCAGGTTGTTGAACTTGAGGTATAGGGTACACCTGTTGTGGATATTGACCAGGATTTACTACTACCACATAAGGATAGTAAGGTATCTGGGAATATCCGTCGATTGTAACAACATTGGTCCCTCTCTTCTTTGAATTGTTATTGTTGGAGTATCTCCTGGAATTATGTCGACTAGAGGAAGGTTTTCTAATCTTGCCACTCTTCAAACCATTTTCAATTCTTTCTCCAATTATCACCAGGTCAGTAAATCCCGTTAACACAGACCCTATCATCTTCTTGTAGTATGGGACTTGAAGGGTGCCCATGAACATATCAACTAATTCAGTTTCTAAGAGCAGAGGTTATACATGAGAAGCTAGTGAAGGTGAGAAAAACAAGAAAGGGGGGTTTGAATTGTTTGGAAAAATAAGCGCTTTTCAAAATGAAAATCACACAAGGATTTTATACTGGTTCGCTTATAACACAAAGCTACTCCAGTCCACCCGGCCAAGGTGATTTCGCCTTCAACAAGGACTTAATCCACTAATCTTGAAAGATTACAAACAACGCCTAAGAGAAAAATCTCTTAGTCCTCTCAAGTTTACAGACTACACTAAGTCACTTGAGGAAATCAACAAACAATAAATGAAAGATTTATGTAATCTAGAGTGCTTCTAAGAAAGCAAATATTACAGTATTAAGAACAAGAGTTTTTCACGTTATAAGCAAAAGCTTCGTGAAGATCTTAGAGAGAAGGAGTGTTTTTCTTGACTTGGTGTTTCAGTATAATTTTTCCTTGTATGTGTGTGTTTGAAATGTTGATTTGCAATCCTTTATATAGATCAGTAAGGTAGTAGTTGAAACTGGTGGATATTGAGATGAGGTTACGCCATCACATAAATAGCTTCTGCAGGATGACTTTTTCTTCTTGAAATGACTACTTACCACAAGTAGTATTTTCTTTATTGAGATTGGAGATTAACGTCTCTTTCTCAATTAGGAAATCCATTTGCAAATCTTTTCTTGACTTAAACGTTACTCTTTCATCATTAGCAATTCCATGCTCAGAGTATTTGTGTATCTGGAGAATCTTGGAATCTTGCTTCTGATGTTTAATCTCTTGTGAGTTCTGATGGATTCTTCAGATACCGCTGAGAACTTCTGGAGCTTTGTTCAGAGTCAGAACTTCTAGAGCTTACTTTTTGTTCAGATGCTTCTGATACTTTGCTGTTTTGCTCAGAGTTAGACTTTCTTGAACGTGTTTTCACTTCAGATGCTTCTGATAATTTGATAATTTGTATCTGATCTAGTTTTGTATCTGATGACATCATCAGATTTCTTCCTTCTTTCTTTAGAATCCTGCACACTTAGAAACTTTTCGTTAGGGTGCCATTTTTGGTTTCATCCTTTGTTATCATCAAAATCAAGGAATCTGTTGTAGAACAATTTTTGTTCTTACAATCTCCCCCTTTTTGATGATGACAAAACAACCTTAATTAGCAGATGAAACATGAATAATATTAGATCAGATAGACAGAAGCTCCCCCTGAGATAGTGCTAGGGAGTTCTGAAGTTCTTACCAGAGTTTCTTAAGTAAAGAGGTTTCTGAAGTTCTCTGCAATTTCTTAAGTCCAAGTTAGATAATTTTATTTATAGAAAAAAAAAATATGTTGCAGAATGCTTAAGGTGTTAGACAATATTTTCATCAGAGCTATTAATTACTTCTCCCCCTTTTTGTCAGAATCAAAAAGACATAGTAGAAAATAAGTAAAGAGAAAAACTTGAATTCATAGATAGAAGCACAAAGGCAACAAGAAAAAAACATCAGATTCAGAGAGATAGCAAAAACAAAGACAACAGGCAAGCCAAAAAAAAATAAATCCTAAGTGCCTAAGGGTTTGGAGGCGGAGGCATTCTCTGAAGCAACATTGCAAGCATGCTCTGGATGTTTTCGTTGACAGTATCTTGCTTGTCCATTCTGGCCCGGAGTTCATTCTGATCTTGCTTGAGTTCTTTCAGAGTCTGAAGAATCGTAGGAATCACAGAAGAGGACTCCCCCAGAGTCAGAGCCTTCTGAGCTTCAGCTTCAGCAGCAGCTTGAGCTTCTGCATCTGCCAGAGCCTTTGCTTCAGCTTCCTTTTGCCTTAGGATTTCAGCTTCCTTAGCAAGTCTTTCTTCTTCTATCCTTCTTGCTTCTTCTGCTTCTCTTGCAATTCTCTCTTCCTCCAGCCTTCTGGCTTCAGCTTCTCTGGCAAGTCTCTCCTGGAGTCTTGCCTCAGCATCTCTGATGTAGCCATTTCTGACTTGTTCAGAGATGCCCTTCAGTCTAAAGGCCTCAGATGTCATCCAGCCAATGACTCTGTTCCAGTGTGTCCTTACAGATTCAGGATCATCACTGATTTCAGAGTTAGAGACCAGAGAATCGACCTTTTGAACTAAAGCCTCTGCAATCATCAAGATGGCTTCCTTAAGGGTAGGCTTAGAAAGTTCAGGTTCAGGTTCTGGTTCAGAGGTATGAGGTGGAGAGTTTGGAGGGTTGAGATTTAAGGTTTGAGGTGCAGATTCTGACTCAGGTTGAGGTTCAGATTCTGCTTCTGGTTGAAGTTCAGATGTTTGAGGTGAAGCATAAAGAGGGTTTAAATCTAAAGGTTCGGATTCTGGTTCTGGTTCAGCGGAGATGTTTGGTGGGTTGATATCAGAAGTGGGATGGTCAGAGGGTTGGTTTTCAGAAGGTATGGTGGTTGTTTGTTGTGGTGGAGGTGAAGTTGCTTCAGATTGTGTTTGTGTTTATTGTGAAGCAAGTCTATGAGCATAAATTGTGGCTATGGTTGGGGAATCAGGATCAGAAAATTCTGGGTCAGATGAGAGGGAAACATATGGGGGTGATTCTGGTGCTGAGGATGATGAAGATGAAGTGCTTTGGTGGGTTAGTTTAGGTTCAGAGGGAGGTATGAATGTACGGGCTATATTTAGAACTGGGGTAGGTTGGGAGGTTCTGGTGATTGAGGGTGAAATATCAGAGGTGGTATAAATAGGTTGTGAAGAGAGAGGGTTAGAGGAAGCCATTAGAGGATTAGAGGTTATAGGAGGAACAGACTTACCAGTAGAGATATTTAGAGGCGCTGAAGATTTGCTTCCAGAAGTTTCTCCGAGTCTGGCCTTCTTTGCCTGAGATGCTACCTTCTTTTCAGACAGACCTCTCTTGTATCTGACGAAGTCTTCTTCAGAGTCCAGACAGTCGTCGAGGCTGAAATCAGAGATGTCAACACCATCATCCAGCAGACGCTGAAGATAGATAGCAACAGCGTCTCTAGGTTCATTCTTGAAGAATCTGGCAAGGCCATGAGGCATCTTCCTCTGATCTTTCAAGCTATCCCAGGATGTATCCAGAGTCGGCCTAACTTGAATTTTCTTGATTATCCCCATACTCTTGAGGTTTCTGGCATTTAGAGGCTTCCCCACATCTATTGCCAGATCATCCATCAGCTTGGTCTTTTCCAGCTCGTCTACCAGTCCATGCTCAATGAAGACGTCAGATAGCAATCTTCCCAGAGGAATGTAGGATCTGGGCTTCATATTGTTTCTGGTTTCTCTGACTGAATCTCTCAGATATCTGAAGAGGAGAGCAGGGAGGCAGATCTTCACACCCTTCTGAATACAGTACAGAATGCATTTCTGGTCTGTATTGATGTAATCAGAAGAGTTAGAGGCTGGACGATGGTGAATTGTT
Organism: Lathyrus oleraceus; assembly: GCF_024323335.1. Lineage (NCBI taxonomy): Eukaryota > Viridiplantae > Streptophyta > Magnoliopsida > Fabales > Fabaceae > Lathyrus > Lathyrus oleraceus. Next base: position 381,535,787 of record NC_066580.1, on the reverse strand, counting down.
CCCAGAATAATCTTCAGCCACACTCTGAGGTTCTGGTGTAGCTCTTTGTTTTTAGAAGGGTTTCCTTCAACGTTGGGCTTGAAGATTGTTGGGTTGATGACTTCAGTGATGCGCTTTGACCTAGGAGGAATGTTGTAAATCCTTTTTCCTCCACTTTGCTCCATGTTCAATAAGGAAGCAATAGACGCTTCAGTGATAACAATCTTCACCCCCAGAACATATGAGACGATGAAGTTGCCATCTGCATCTGCATGTCTCCAGAACTCCTTGACGAGAAGTGGGTAAATGGGACCATAAAGTCTTTGGAAATAGTTTTCCCACCCTTGTTGACGAAGTTCTCCAGTTAGATCAACGCCATTTCTTCTTAGGTTGTCGAAATCAACAAGCGATTCGCACAACACATCCAAACCTTCAAAAGGGGTTGAAAGGTTGATATGGCGTTCACGGTCAAGAACGTGGGGTTCTTTGTAAACAGGAGTGACGGTGACGCCTGTAACCGTTGGAGTTTGAGTGTTTGAGGTTTGAGCGGTAGAACTTGATTCCATTTGTTGTGAAAAGTTAAACACTTCTTGTTGTTGAGCGTCCATGGTGAAGAAGAAGATGAAGATTGAAGAACTTGCAGAGAATGCTTGAGAGAAGGGTTTAGGGTTTTAGAGTGAGTGAGAGTGATAAGTGTGAAATGTGAGAAAAGTGTTTATATACTCTAAGTAAAACATGCAAAACGACACACATTCCAGCATTAGCACAAAAATCAAAATAGCACGTTTGAGGGGAAAAATGATTACAGCTAATAAATGAATGTCTAATCCCAACAGTACGCACACTGCTCTAGGAGATTTCAAACGTTCTGACCTTTGATTTCTTTTGACAGCTGTCTAGAAGTTCTAGGGTTAGACGTTTAGTGCTCCACGTGTTGATGTATCTGATCTTCAGGAATACCAAAGGATTGGTTTCTGAAGATTTTTAACTCAGATATCTTCTTAACTTGGTAGAAGTATCAGAGTCAGAGGCAGAAGTACATTTGTTTACATCAGAGTCACATTTTACATTTTCAGAGCCATATTTCACTCAGGGCAATTTTTAATGTTCAGATGTTCTAAGATAAAAAGAAATCTATCTTCAGCTAGAGGCTTAGTAAAGATATCTGCCCATTGATGTTCTGTATCAATGAACTTCAATGTTACTATCCCTTTCTGAACATAGTCTCTGATAAAATGATGTTTTATTTCTATGTGTTTGGCTCTGGAATGTAGAATGGGATTCTTACTTAAACAAATAGCAGCAGTATTATCACAAAAGATAGGAATGTTACTCTCAAAGATTTGTAGATCTTCTAGCTGATGCTTCATCCAGAGCATCTGAGTTGTGCACAGTGATGCTGAGATGTATTCTGCTTCTGCAGTTGATAGAGCAATAGTTGACTGTCTTTTGCTAGCCCAGGAGATTAGATTGTTTCCCAGAAGCTGGCAATTCCCAGATGTGCTTTTTCGTTCTATTCTATCTCCTGCATAATCTGCATCACAATAACCCGAGAGTCTATACTCTGATGTTTTCTCATACATCAGGCCCAGGTTAGGAGTTCCTTTCAGATACTTAAGAATTCTTTTAACTGCTGTTAAATGAGATTCTCTAGGATCTGATTGGAATCTGGCACAAAGACAGACACTAAAGAGAATATCAGGACGAGTAGCAGTCAGATAGAGGAGAGAGCCTATCATACCTCGATAGAGCTTCTGACAAACCTTGTTGCTTACCTCTTCCTTCTCCAGAATGCAAGTTGGGTGCATGGGAGTTTTTGCAGAGTTGCATTCAGTCATGTCAAACTTCTTCAGAACGTCTTTAATGTACTTGCTTTGATGAACGTACGTGACTTCTGGAGTTTGATTAATTTGAATTCCCAGAAAGAACTTTAATTCTTGCATTAAACTCATTTCAAATTCTGCCTGCATTAACTTAGAAAATTCTTGGCAAACAGAGATATTAGCAGAACCAAAAATAATATCATCAACATAAATTTGGCATATCATGAGATCATTATTAAGGTTTTTACAGAAGAGTGTAGAATCAACTTTCCCTCTGATAAAATTTTGTTCCAGAAGAAAATTGCTTAATCGTTCATACCAAGCTCTGGGAGCTTGTTTAAGTCCATATAAGGATTTCTTAAGTTTAAAAACATGTTCTGGAAAATTTGAATTTTCAAAGCCTGAAGGTTGATTGACATACACTTCTTCTGAAATATAACCATTAAGGAATGCACTCTTGACATCCATTTGATATAATTTAATAGAATGATTAATGGCAAAAGATACAAGAAGACGAATAGATTCTAACCTCGCGACTGGAGCAAAGGTTTCATTATAGTCAATACCTTCTTGTTGACTATAACCTTGAGCTACCAGTCGAGCTTTGTTTCTGACAACTTCTCCTTTCTCGTTCAGCTTGTTTCTGAAAACCCATCTGGTTCCAATGACGTGAGTGCCTCTGGGTTTAGGAACGAGATCCCAGACATCATTCTTTGAGAATTGATCCAATTCTTCTTGCATAGCTACCACCCAGTCGTTATCCTGAAGTGCTTCATCACAAGACGTAGGCTCAATCAGAGACACTAGTCCCAGAGGAATATCTTCAGAGGTTCTGAAGGTAGATCTGGTTCTGACAAGTTCGTCCTTGTTTCCCAGAATCAAATCTTCAGATATATTGATACGACTTTTGACTTTCTTTGGGATTTCTGGAGATTTTATTTCTTCAGAGTTCTGAGTGACAGTTGCTTCTGGAGTTTTATCAGATTCTACAAGAGTGATTTCCAAATCTGCAAACTTTTCAACTAGCTTTGACTTTTCAGGGTCAAGCTTATCATCAAATCTGACATGAATTGATTCTTCCACAATTTTGGTTTCTGTGTTGTATACTCTGTAGCCTTTAGAGCGTTCTGAGTATCCTAACATAATACCTTTCTATGCTTTGGAATCAAACTTGTTCAGATGTTCTTTAGTATTTAATATAAAACAAGAACATCCAAAAGGATGAAAATATGAAATGTTTGGTTTTCTTCCTTTACACAGTTCATAGGGAGTCTTTTCCAGAATAGGTCTTATAGAGATTCTATTCTGAATATAACACGCTGTATTTACAGCTTCTGCCCAAAAGTGCTTTGCTACATTTGTTTCATTGATCATGGTTCTGGCCATCTCTTGGAGTGTCCTATTCTTCCTCTCTACAACTCCATTTTGTTGTGGAGTTCTAGGGCAGGAGAAATCATGGGATATTCCATTAGAATCAAATAATTCTTCAAAATCTTTGTTTTCAAATTCTCCACCATGATCACTTCTGACTCTAACAATTTTAGAGTCAAATTCTTTTTGCACTTTGGAACAGAAACTGGTGAATACATAGTGAGACTCACTCTTGTGCTTTAGGAATTTTACCCATGTCCAGCGACTGTAATCATCAACAATGACTAGTCCATACTTCTTTCCATTAACTGATGCTGTTTTCACAGGACCAAATAAGTCAATGTGAAGAAGTTCCAGAGGCTTAGAGGTAGAAACAACATTTTTCTTTTTAAAAGATGTTTTTGAAAATTTTCCTTTCTGACAAGCTTCACACAGAGCATCTGAAGAAAACTTCAGTTTAGGTAGGCCTCTGACTAACTCGAGTTTAGTTAGCTGAGAAAGTTTCCTCATGCTAATGTGTCCCATGCGTCTATGCCATACCCATTGCTCTTCGTGAACTGACATTAGACATTTAACATTTTGATCTTTTAAATCAGAAAGATTTATTTTGTAAATGTTGTTTTTCCTCTTGCCTGTGAAAAGGACAGAGCCATCGTTCTGATTAATGGCTTTACATGTTTTTTGATTGAAGATTGCATCATAACCGTTATCACTTAATTGACTTATGGATAACAAGTTATGCATTAATCCTTCTACATAAAGAACATCAGATATAGAGGGAAGAGTACCATTACCAATAGTTCCGGAGCCTCTGATCCTTCCTTTCTGATCTCCTCCGAAGCCTACAAATCCAGCATCTTTAAGTTCCAGACTTTGGAACATAGACTTTCTTCCCGTCATGTGTCGCGAGCATCCAGAGTCCAGGTACCATGACTGGTGTCTGAACTTTGCTGCATAGGATATCTGCAACATAGATAATCTTATCTTTCGGTACCCAGAATCTCTTGGGTCCTTTTAGATTAGTTTTCCCAGAGTTTCTTATAACTTTGGGTCTTCTAGCATTTTTAAATTTGTGTTCTTGTGTGTGTGTGTAGTGATATGAAAAAGGAGATTTAATTTGATCACTTGTAGAAGTTTTATCTTCCTTAGGATCATACCCAATTCCCCTTTTATTGTTCTGACTTACTCCATAAATCATGGATGCCATAATACTCCTATCTATCCCATTCTTCAGAAATTCTTGAAAGGCTTCTTCATATTTATAAATAATTTTATTTGAAGTTTGTGGTGCTTGAGACAACGCTTCTTCTAATTCTGAGCTTTTTGTTTTTGCTTCATCTCTTTCTAACATTAAAGATTTGATTGTATCTTCTTGTGATAGAATTGTTATCTCAAGTTCACTACACTCTTCAAATTTTGCTTTAAGACAGCCTTTAATATTTTTAAACTTTTGTTTTAATTTCTGGTAAGAGGTAAGAGTTTCTGACAAACATGATTCTAAGTCAGATCGAGAAAGTTCAGAAAATACCTCTTCAGATTCTTCATCTGAGCTGCTGGATGTGGTAGCCATAAGTGCTACGTTGGCCTGTTCATCAGAGTCAGATTCTGATGATCCAGATTCACTGTCATCCCAGGTAGCCAACAGTCCTTTCTTAGTTCTGAAGGTGTTTTTCTTGAAGCTTTCTTTTCTAGGGTTGTCTTTCTTCAACTTGGGGCATTCATTTCTGTAATGACCTGTTTCTTTACATTCATAACAGGTAATATCTTTGTTAGCTTTACCTTTTGAAGTTGACTCTGATCGATCCCCTCTGGGTCTTGGTCTTCTGAAGTTGTTGTTCCTCTTTTTCCAGAGTTGCTTAACTCTTCTGGTTAGTAGGGACAACTCTTCTTCATCATCAGAGTCTTCAGGTTCAGAGTCGTCAGTATCTTCAGTTTCTGCCTGGAGAGCTTTGGTTCTGTCAGGTTTCCGTCTTTCAGATCTGGACTTTAGCGCTACGGACTTGTTCTTTTTCTGAGGCTCATCCTCCTCTAGTTCTATCTCATGGCTTCTGAGAGAACTAACAAGTTCTTCAAGGCTAATATTGTTCAGATCCTTTGACAGCTTCAGAGCAGTAACCATAGGTCTCCATTTCTTTGGCAGACTTCTGACTATCTTCTTAACATGATCTGCAGTTGTGTATCCTTTGTCTAGCACTTTAAGACCTGCAATAAGAGTTTGAAATCTGGAAAACATAGCTTCTATAGCTTCATCATCTTCCATTTTGAAGGCTTCATATTTCTGGATAAGCGCCAGAGCCTTCGTCTCCTTGACTTGGGAGTTTCCTTCATGGGTCATCTTCAGAGAGTCAAGTATATCTTTGGCTGTCTCTCTGTTGGTGATCTTTTCATATTCGTTGTATGATATAGCATTTAGAAGTATTGTTCTAGCCTTGTGGTGATTTTTGAATACACGTTTCTGATCTTCTGACATCTTACTTCTGGGAACTTCAGCTCCATTTAAGACTGGAGGTGTGTATCCATCTGTGACAATGTCCCAGAGGTCAGCATCATAACCCAGAAAGAAACTTTCGATTCTATCTTTCCAGTAGTCAAATTTCTCTCCATCAAAAACAGGAGGCTTGGCATTGTAAGAATCTCTTTCATTTGAGTGGGCCATTGTTTTTCTCGTACTGGATCTCTCTACACGGTTAAGTGTTTGATTAGAAAATCAATAACAGAGCCGGAGCTCTGATACCAATTGAAGGTGAGAAAAACAAGAAAGGGGGGTTTGAATTGTTTGGAAAAATAAGCGCTTTTCAAAATGAAAATCACACAAGGATTTTATATTGGTTCGCTTATAACACAAAGCTACTCCAGTCCACCCGGCCAAGGTGATTTCGCCTTCAACAAGGACTTAATCCACTAATCTTGAAAGATTACAAACAACGCCTAAGAGAAAAATCTCTTAGTCCTCTCAAGTTTACAGACTACACTAAGTCACTTGAGGAAATCAACAAACAATAAATGAAAGATTTATGTAATCTAGAGTGCTTCTAAGAAAGCAAATATTACAGTATTAAGAACAAGAGTTTTTCACGTTATAAGCAAAAGCTTCGTGAAGATCTTAGAGAGAAGGAGTGTTTTTCTTGACTTGGTGTTTCAGTATAATTTTTCCTTGTATGTGTGTGTTTGAAATGTTGATTTGCAATCCTTTATATAGATCAGTAAGGTAGTAGTTGAAACTGGTGGATATTGAGATGAGGTTACGCCATCACATAAATAGCTTCTGCAGGATGACTTTTTCTTCTTGAAATGACTACTTACCACAAGTAGTATTTTCTTTATTGAGATTGGAGATTAACGTCTCTTTCTCAATTAGGAAATCCATTTGCAAATCTTTTCTTGACTTAAACGTTACTCTTTCATGATTAGCAATTCCATGCTCAGAGTATTTGTGTATCTGGAGAATCTTGGAATCTTGCTTCTGATGTTTAATCTCTTGTGAGTTCTGATGGATTCTTCAGATACCGCTGAGAACTTCTGGAGCTTTGTTCAGAGTCAGAACTTCTAGAGCTTACTTTTTGTTCAGATGCTTCTGATACTTTGCTGTTTTGCTCAGAGTTAGACTTTCTTGAACGTGTTTTCACTTCAGATGCTTCTGATAATTTGATAATTTGTATCTGATCTGGTTTTGGATCTGATGACATCATCAGATTTCTTCCTTCTTTCTTTAGAATCCTGCACACTTAGAAACTTTTCGTTAGGGTGCCATTTTTGGTTTCATCCTTTGTTATCATCAAAATCAAGGAATCTGTTGTAGAACAATTTTTGTTCTTACAGCTAGTTCCCTCCATCTCTGAGCATATTCTTTGAAAGATTTGCTACCTTTATGAGATAGGTTTTGCAGTTGCATACGATTAGGAGCCGTGTCCAAATTATACTTGTACTGCCTTAGGAAAGCATTAGCAAGGTCTTCCAAGGTCTTGACATGAGTTCTCTCCAACTGTATATACCAATCTAAGGATGCCGCACTTAAATTGTCTTGAAAATAGTGCATCACCAGCTTCTCGTTTGCCGCGTAGGCAACCATCTTTCTGACAAACATCCGAAGATAATTCCTAGGGCAATTGACACATCTATAATTCTCAAAATATGGTGTTTTAAATTTTAGAGGTATGACCACATCAGGTACTAGACACATTTCTATTGCATCAACTCCAAATATATTGAAGCCTTCAACAACCCTTAGCCTTTCCTCCAGTATCTTATACTTTTTGTCCACCCTTGGTTCCCCAATAGTAGTAACTGGGTGAGTAGCCAGTTTATTCTTTTGATCCATATACCTTGGACCTTCATCTTCGTATTTCTGGCTTAAATCTAGGTAGTTGTCATGTGGAACTGGTACTTGTGTAGGACGGAATGCCCCATTCTGAACCAAAATTGGAACAGACCCTTCCGGAAGAGGGACGTTCGTCTTTAGTTGAGTGATATCAGCTTTAGTACCTTGGATATTAGAGATGAATCCATATAGTGGATTACTATCCACGGGTGGAGGAACATAAGCAAAAGCGTTCTTGTTAGCCCCATTATCTCTTGCCATCATATTAGTAATGGCGCGTGTGAGCTGGTATATCTTGTCTTTCATACCTTCAACGTTCCTTTTCTTTGAGTGTATATCTTCTCTAAGAGTGGCATATTTTGCTCGAGTTGCTCCATAATCTTCTTGCGATGAGCTCGAGTTTGATATGATGGTCGGAGAGTCAGGTTGTCTCATTCAATGATTCTGAGGAAGAAGGGAGAAAATGATTTCCTTTTCTTTTATGAGTGTTGATACATGTATGAATGAATGCATGTGCATGTATACTAAAGAATTTTGTCATTTTTACTTGAGGGAATTTCAAGATTTATCGTTATACATTAGAGATATGAAAATAGTTAAAGAATAGAGACCATACAATAAAAATTCATAAGGGAAATAATCCATGAAGGTAATGTTATAAAAATAATTCTAAAACTGAAATAAAACTTTTTAAAAGCAACAAAATAGAAACTAGAGTGGTGTCTTCGTAGCCACATCTAAATGAGCCCCAAATTCCCTCAAAATAACATCACAAAGTTCAATAACTCCAAAGCTTCTTGGGAGTATTATCATAGTTTTCCATGTTGTTGGCTCTTCTATGCATTATGGGAATATCCCGAACTAGGTTATTTGCAAACTCGGCTAGATTAGAATACTCGATCATCCATGCCTCAGCTTTATCATATTTCTCCTGGACTATGACCTGGGTGACGTCTGCAAGCTCCATCATACTTCTCCTTTCAGGTGTAAGGCTTGGGCTCTCAAGATTTCATGATCCTGATCTTGGAGGCGCACATGTCCCCTAAGGTTCAACAACTCTCTATAGATTCTCCTCAAATCTTAGGGTAGCATTTCTTCAGCTTCGACTCAGAGTTGGTGCTCTCTAGCAAAAGATGCTTGAGATTCTGGGGGTGAGCTTTAAAGTGCAAAGATTTAAGACTCTAATGTGTTATTCATCTCTTCTTGTTCCTACTTGGCTATCTCCCGTGCTCTTTTCCATCTTTAGCTTTCAACTTGGGCATCCTTCAGCTTCTTATTGAGATTATCGAAGTTGATTCCAGCGCTAAAAAATCCTTCCAATGTCTTTTGTCCTTTGCTCCTTTCAGACTCAGCCTCCTATTTGCTTTCAGAAAGTTGCTTTTCCCTTTGCTTAAGATTGCAGCTTAATTGATTCTTCTTGTAGGCATTATCATAGAGGTCATGCCCTAAGCTTTCCTTCTCTCGCTCGAGTCGAGCTTCAGTTGCTTTGAGACAATCAACTTCTTCAATGGATATCGGTATGGGGTCAGGTATGTTCGGACAGTATGTAAGATCAACAACAAAAGGTAGCTTAACTAGTTGGACCCTTTCCTTAACCCATTGGGTATATGATTCCCTGGTTGCAATAGTTTTCCTTTTCATACCATGTTCCATGACATGCACCTTTTCCCATGCATGGGCAATTCTCCTTAGCAACTCTTAGCATGTGGCACCCCCATGGTGAAAGATGAATTCCTTTATATCGTCATCCTCAGGCTTTCCCCATACCGGGTAGCTCAACTGTCTCATAGCTATAACCGGGTTGTAGTTGATACATCCCCTGGAGCCAATGAAAGGTACATTAGGAAAACTTCCACAGCTGACAGTTCTGCCCTTAGTATTTATCTCCCCGGGGTACAAAAGGATTGACCTCTCAGTGAGAGACGTCAATTTTGAGCCCAAGTATGGCCTCCCTTGGTCTCTATCATATGGACGTCCTTGTAGAGATATGAGGTGAACCATTGGTATAACAAAGGAATGCAGCACCATAATAATCCCCTATTTTTTTCGTGGCAGATGTTCAAAGTGTAGTACATGTCGGCTAGTAGAGCGGGTACTAGATCCACCCCTTGATTTTTCACAATCCAAAATACGCTAATAGCAGAGGAATCTATAAAGTCATCCATGTTCGAGAAAAGAATTATCCCAAAAACTAACAAATCTAGAATGTCAGCAAATGGCCCCCACTTTTTTATATCAGCTAAACCTTTGGCTACCCTCTCTAAGTAACTCCTTTTGATTCCTTGGGTGTCCCTATCTGCTTTGTAGTGAAATAATAGGCCGTCAGCGGGTATTCCTAGGGTCACAACCAAATCTCCTAGTTTTACACATTATCTAACTCCTTTATAAGGTCCTTTATCTCCGCTTGGAGGGTCCAAATATAGCAAGAATTCTTCGAGCGTGGGTGCTAGTAGAAAGTCTTGGAATAGGAAACACCGTAAAGGTGGATCATTGAATTGAGTCAATGCAGTGATGGCCTCCAATTTTACAGGGACTTTTAAGAGATCCATAATTCCCCCATATTTAAGTATGAAATTCCGGTGAGTACAACTAGGCATTAGGTCTCGGAGGACCTTCAAGCTTTGTACCTCGGGCATTTGCGCTCTAATGCAGATGGTCTTGCTTTTGTCTGAATCCATTTTCAAGAGTACCTACAACAAATTTCAAAATTCCCCACATTGTAATGAATATATGCAAAAAAATAATCCATTTTAATGTAAATGGTATGAAGTGTCATACATGATAGGTATATGAATAGAGTGACCTAAGGGAAGGCTCTTACAAAAGGTTATAAGTTCTTTCTACCTATTCCCCTCTGAGGGTAAGCTCTAGGGATTTATCTGGTTTTTTAGAACAAAACCAAGGTCATGAATGCTAGGTGAAATTTCATCATGATAGGGGATAACCCTCCCATGATAAAAGTTCAACAGGGTCTCCCTTAGGGATGCTTCGCATGAACGAAGTCTCATGTTAGGGTTCTATAAGAGGTCCATATAGTCATGGATCAAGCTCAAAGTTTAATCATGAAGAAGTGTTATACAACTTATGACAAACTCTTAGAATCGATCTACTCTATGTGAAATCGTCATTAAAAACCTCATGAGATAAGAATCCATAGCGGCCAAAACAGGACGACCCTTTACTTAACTTATGTTTCTTCAAGCTCGGGTATAGAGCTTGCTCTCCAACATAAATGAAACTCTTGGATAACAAGATAATAATGTAGAATAATAGCTAAATGCAATAAATAAACAAAGTAGTGGCAAAGAATAAAAATAAAACAAGTAAACAAACAAAATAAACAACCCTAGAACTTAACGATAGGCTTGACTTTCTTTAGGGATAGTTCCCAGCAAAGTCGCCAACTGTCGTGGTTGAAAAATTTATAGAGTCGTCATCATCCTTTATTTGTACCTAAGGAACAGATAAATAATGATAAAACCTAAAGTTAGGGGTGATACACTAAGGTTTAGGAGTCAGTTAAGCAAGGGGAAAGTGTTAGGAACCCCTTACTTCAATTGTACTCAATGGGAGCCTTTTATAGTTATAGGGTTAATGTGCTTTCCTAAGGGAGGTTCATTTAATACTATCTACTACTTGCCCAATGGTTCACTTACATGGGATTATTTCATTATTATTTACAAGAAAATTGAGTTATCTATTTAATAAAAGAGAAGTTAATCATGAAAGAGGACAAAGAAATTTTTTCTTATTATTGTACTTACCAGAGTGTTACAACTCTGTGCCTACGTACCCTTAAGAAATATGAAGGATCAGAGTACCGTAGTTCGTCTAGAAAATGTTTGTGTGTTTGTCGTTTTTAGTTTTGAAAAGTTCTCAACGCATCAGGGGAGGAGACGAGTTTGATAAAAGTGTCTCAATGCACGAGGGAAGATAACATGATGTTGAAATATGTTGAAAGTTGATTTTAGATTGATTTTGTTGATCGGTAAGTGCAAGACCCCAATTTTGACCCTAAGATCCCTCATACTATCTCATCACATGCATCAACTTTGGGATCACATCTTGGTAGCCTCTTTACCCCTCATTCATTGGGTTTGCATTGGGAGAGATCACCAAGCACATTTGATTGTATCATACTTCATTTTTATTTGTTTACTAACCAAAAAACCAAAAATATGTCAATGTATAGTTTGTTGCTTTTGTAGGTAATATGTATGCTCACTCATGCCTTATCAAGCTCATATCTAGGGTTTAAGACCCTCAATGCAAGGTGTGAAATCAATAAGTGGTTCACATTGACTCTAAGTATCATATATTGACCCCCATGATCTTCACATGTTATCTTGATCAAGAAATCATCAAGAGTTTGGAGTTTGTTTGCCTTGGAAACCCTAATTCATCTGGGTATCTTGTGTGACTTCTTCAACAAGTTTCTTCAATAATTGATCAAATATTTCAAGGTACACTTCATATTACATCATATTACACATATATTATAATCCATGAGTCCCAAAAGTCAAGAGAATGTCAATCTAGCAAGATGGTTCATGGTGGTTGGCCAGAAAACATCAACTAGTCAAAACTGGGGTTCCCTAGACCCTATCTCCTACAATTGTTTTCATATGAAAATGATTACAAGATAAACATTACTCAAAATGACATCCCAAACAACTTTCATGTTGAAGTCAAGAGCTAGTTTTGCTTTGAAAGTCATTTTTTATGATGAAAGATTATAGGTCATTTTGTCTAAACCCTAGTTTGGAGGTCAACTTCCCAAGACCATAACTTGCTCAATTTTTATGAGATGAAAGCCATTCAAATTTAATGATCAAATTAAAGATGTCTACTTCAACTTTTATGTTTGGAGGAAGTTCAAATTCAACTTAAAAATTCATGTGCCAAGAGGAAACATTATAGGTCATTTTGGGCCAATACCATTGAACAAGTGATTTTCCTCAACTTCTAAAATGCATAACTCCTTCATGCCAAACCCAAACGAGGTCAAGTTTGTAACCAAATTGAATAAGTTTGAAAGGAATACAACATTTATAAAGGAACATTTCTCATTTGAAGTCCATAGAAAAAGTTATTCAAGGAGGAAGAAGTGAACATTTGACTTGGGACTTAGAAAATTTTCAAATATGTTTGATTTCCCAAACTTCCATCTCAAAATTCATCATGATCCAAGCTTAAAATGAAAAAGTGTTCAACATGAAAGTTGTTCTCCTTTATCTCACCTTTCCAAAAAGTCTAAGATCGTCTCATTTGGATTAAAATTGAGAGACATGCGCATGGCTCCATTGTGGGAAGTGTTTTGACAAGTTTTGATGTTAAATGATCATTCTACTTTGCATGATTCCACATGATGAATTCAGTACACTTTGCACATGAATTGGAAGTGGATTACATCATTCCTTAGGCCCAAACCATTGCCCATGCACCCATGCAAGAAGCTTTCCAAATTTGGCCAAAATTTAAGTGGTGCAAAAATCAAATGCATTGCCTATTTAAACAAGCTCAAGGCTTCATAATCAACATCAACACCTTGCCCAAGCTTTGATAGACTGATTCAAACCTCAACTACCATAGAATTTTTGAAGATTTATCTTGAAATCGAGCTTGAACTTTCTCTTCTGTTTGGGAGTTCAAACTCCAGAAATTCACTTCCATTTTCATCTCAATTGGCTTCTGCAAGCAAGAGGAAAAGAAAGCAATCAAATCCAGATCAAGATCAAGTGGAATTGGATCAACTCGAAGGTGATTTTTCAGAAATATCATCTCTTCGAGTCTCTCTTAATTCTTCATCATTCTTTGTGATTTTTGGTTGTCTGAAGTCCTATCAATGTAGGCAAGAAGATTGAGTTGCTTTGAGGTTAAATCGAAGCAACTCAGTTCATGATCCTCAAAATTCAAATCCCTGTATCTTTTTATATACTTGGAATTGGAGAAAATTGAGGCCAGATTCGTGCCCCTGAGCATTTTCCCTTCAAATTAGTGTATTCATTTTTCATTTTTCATAAGGTTTTGGTTGGACCAGTCCGGTGGTCCTCACCGGAGAAGATGACCGGAGCTAGGGCTCCGGTGGTACGCTGGAACAATCCAGGCCATCTGATTTGGTGCTCACGTTTTAATCTCATCCATCCAATTTGATTACCACGTGTGTGGCACAGTTGACTGAGGCATTGGTGGAAAGCGCGCACTTGGCCATCTGTAGCGGTGTATTCGTCACTTTATGATTTATTGACTAAATCAAAAGCAAAGCATACAAAGAATCGAGTCGCCACCGCACTTTTATTTATCCAAAGGAATGGCTAAAAAGCGAACAAAAGCCTAAGAAGTTTTACACATAGAAAACTAATGAAAAGATCAGAGATCTGGGTAAGGGGTTAATTACGCAATGGGAAGGTGTTAGGCACCCAAAACGTCCTAGGTACTCCTAAGGAGCCCTTTTCACAACTTGTTGTACGAAATGTTATTTGTTTATGAAATATTTATTGTGCAAACATGATTGAAGGGATGAGAAAAGAATATACAAGTTATTATTTTTGTGTTTGAACGGATGAACCCGTTGCCTACGTACCTTTCCATGGAAGGTAAGGATCAAAACGCCGTAGTTCGGCTAAAAGATTTCCAAAAGTATGGGTGGATTCATTTTTAAACAAAAGCACAAAGGTCTTTCGTTATCCACGGGAGAAAACTCAACCTTATACAAACAACAAGTCCACCATGTGAGAAAAGCTTCAACTTGCTAGTGAGGGGTTAACCCTATAATAAGCAAGGAAGTCTTACAATTCAATCACTAAGGACAAAAGGTGAGATTAACATCAACCAACTAGGATAAATCAAACCTATGGCTAATGTATGAAAGCTTATCAAGAATGGACAAAGCCACAAAACAATTGAGTGAGTGAAATTAACCAATTAGGATTATTCATAAAAGATGGTCAAAGTATGATTAGAATTCAATTCAAAAGAAGTATTATGAAAATGAAGTTTGAAAAATCAGAGGCTTAAGGCCTAGGTTTCTAATTTGAAAAGAAGTGAAAATGTTTGCACAATAGTTTTCAAGTTTGAGTTAACATGCAAATGGAGGTTTAAAGAAACAAAAGATGGGAGGGTGAAGGGAGTAAAACTTCTTAGATGTTCACCTCTTGAGATCATATGTAGATGATTCAAGTGATTCCTTTGGAAAAGGCAACAAGGCAGTAAGCAAATAACAAATGGACAAAGTAAATGGATACCGGATGCCAATCAATGGACTTATTACAATCTCACAAAACAAAAACATGGATACCATATGCCAATCAATGGACTTACACCAATCTTACAAAACAAAAATGGATACCGGATGCCAATCAATGGACTTATACCAATCTCCTAAAACAAAATAATGGATACCGGATGCCAATCAATGGACTTACACCAATCTCCTAAAACAAAACATGGATACCAGATGCCAATCAATGGACTTATACCAATCTCCTAAAACAAAACAATGGATACCGGATGCCAATCAATGGACTTACACCAATCTCCTAAAACAAAACATGGATACCAGATGCCAATCAATGGACTTATACCAATCTCCTAAAACAAAATAATGGATACCGGATGCCAATCAATGGACTTACACCAATCTCCTAAAACAAAACATGGATACCAGATGCCAATCAATGGACTTATACTAGTCTCACAAAGAATGATCATAGGAAACAAATGCCAATAGCTGGACTTACAATTGACTCCTCACAAGAAACAAACAACAAATGCAATAAGCAAGAGGAAACAAGTTGCCAATAAATGGTCTTACACTTGACTCCAAGGAAAGGATGCCAATCAATGGTCTTAGTCCTAACTCCCCCCAGGTCATAGGAAACAACTGCCAATAAATGGACTTACAATTGACTCCTCAATGGACAGAACAAAATGTCACAAAGATATGAACAATGATCATGAAATGATATACAAGTAATGATGATAAATGCACAAAGGCACACTCAAGCAAATAGGCACAGATGAATCAAGTAAGCAATCAAACAAGTCAATTAGCACACACTATATACAATCAATTAGGCTCAAGCAAGGTTAGGCTTTACAGCCAACTGGAATGGGGTATTTTGTGCTCTTAACCCTAACATTGAGAGTTAGGGTGAAGCAAATGAAATGGAGATGAGGGGTGTGCCTCATAGCTCTTATCCCTGGTCAGGGAGAGCTTTAAACAATAGAAAGTGTGGGAGTTCAGAAAGTAGGAACTCTTCTCCACAAGTGATTGACTCTATAAGATCTTGGGTTATTATTCACCATGCATCAACACATGGTGTGAGCAAGGTGAATGACACACTGAGTAGCAGGAGATGGATTACACATCTCTTTTATTTGCCAATTGCCTCATAAGAGGACTTTTCCTGCTTGGCACAAAAGATAAACAATCACAAGCATTGCCTCTTAAGGAGGACTTCAGACAGGTGCCTACCAATAACAGTAGGTCTTCCAGACTACATGAAGATTAGAAGTTATACCTAAGTGGTTAAGCAACCAAGCAAAGCAAAGTTCAAAATGAACTTAAAGCAACTTAAGTACCTGTGGAAACACAAAACAAATCAGTACAATACCCAGGCAAACAGACAACAGTCAATAAGCAACAGACAATCCCAATGTACAAAATGTGTAAGCCAAAAGGCAAACTCAAATGAGTTAACATCAACCTACAAAACACACAAATGTTAGTAAACAAAAGCAAACATCAATACTCAAATGATGGAGCATCATCAACTATGGAACTTGGATGTTCAACCTGAAATCAAAGCTAAAATGTAAGCCACAAACCACTAGGTCAAAGCCTAGGGTCAAAGATGGAGAAAAGATTTAACACAGGAGCTGAAATTTAACATGAATCAACTTCAATCACATCTTGACACATTCCAAAAGGTCTCACATCAAAATCATTAACCAAAAGTATTTCATGATCAAGTGAAGTTCAAGGCAATTTCAAAGCTCATATGTGATCATCATGAATGAAAAATTCAAATCAAAACAGAAATGATTCAAATAAATCTGGAAAAAATCAAGCACATTCAAGACATATAATATGATCAACATACAAAAAATCAGAGGCATTGGACATCATTTGATATGGAAATCACATGGCACAAGTTGAACAAGCAAAGGTGTGACACAAATTGTCACACCAAGTTAGCACAATCATAAAACAGAAATGGAATACAGGAAAAATACCAAACCAAAACCAAAATGTCAAGCAATGTGTCTAGTTTCATCATGCAAAATTTCAAAGTCATTGGATAAGAAACAAGCATTTCACAAAGGTATAAGCAAGGCAAGGTCAAACATGGACATATGATCAATCATTCTAGCACAAAATAAAATCCAGCCAAGCACAATTTTGGAATTAATGATCATAAAAAAGTAGACAAATCAGGGATCACAATGCAAAAAATTGGAGTTAATTTGGATGAGTTTTCAATTTTATATGATTTTTCTAAATTGATGGAAAAATTGAAATTCAAAAAATGGACATAGCATAAAAATGAGAGGGAAAGTGGATAAACATGTGAAGCATTTGAAATATTTCGATCGCCAGGGGTCGAACCAAGCGCAAATTCAAAAGTAGCGTGCGCCTTGAAACGACACCGTTTTGTACTCAACCCTAGCGCGCCAAGCATTTCGTAGCTAATTCAAATTTTCGTAGCAAAATTGAAGCAGCTTCGTAGCTAATCTGGAAATGATGAATGTTCGTAGGTTGAAGTTGAAGATCATCATGATCTTCATCTGGATTTTCCAGATTTTTCAAAACACGTCCAAAAATCAAAATCAAGTACAGCATTTGAATCCTCATCACATGTACATCAAGAATCCATAATCATTTCATGCAAAAACATCCAAACACGCACGGATCGAAGAAAAGAAAATTCATCATCAAAACTTTAATCAATCATATCTAGCTCAAAACAGCACCAAATCATACGATTCAAAGCTCAACTTCATCAGCATACTTAGATCTACAATAATATGGCCATGGATTTCAAAAATAAGAGGTTCGAATTGTAACCTCTTGAAGTGCAGAAGCTGGAATTCGTGTTATCCAAGACTTGAAATGATCAAAAGCTTCTCTATGATGCTTGTGTAGATGATTGGAGGAGAGATTGAAGCTCAAACACACTTGAATTCAACAGAATTTGAAATCACCATGGATGCTTCAAGCTTCGAGTATGCTTTAATATGGCACGGTTTGCTTCCATTCCACATTCAAACTTGCTCAAGAACACTTCAGGATCATGAATCAAGCAATAGAAGAGCTTCTTGTGTGAAGATTTGCAAGAAAAATTTGAGAGAAAATTTGGAGAAATTTGGATCTAGATCTGAAAAATGAATGTTCCTCCCCTGAAAACAGTTATGCTTATGCTTAAATACCTCATGCTAATCACTCTGTGATCAAGCTTAAACCAAATGCTAATGAGATTAATTAAGTTTTGGAGTGTATGCACAAATTGGGTTTTCACCCCCATGCATGAAGTAGCACGTGAACAGTGATCAAATCTGATCCCAATCCACTCAAATAAGGCCCATGCAAGCTTTTGAGATGGTTTTGTATGCATTCAAACATTAAAAATGGTTTTATGAAATTTCTCTCCAAAAACTTCATGAACGAGCACATGATAATGCAAATAGAATTCAAGCCATGTAATGAATGTTTTAGAAACTACAAGTCATGAGGAGAAAATTGCAAAAAGAACCACCCATTTTGGAGCTTTGGTTGAAAAGTTATGTCCATTTGAAGTTCCATGCATAGTTTGCCATGATTTGATCATATCACCTTAACCACACATCAGAAATTCATGATCTTGGACTTTTTAGAAATGGGAGAGAAAGATCTACAACTTTCATGTTCAACAAAATTTCATTTGAAGCTTTCTTGATGATGTAATATTGAGTTGAAGTTGGTCCAAAATCTTTCCATTTTTGGAAAGTTCAAATTATAGGTCACTTGCTATTTTTGGAAATTTTTGACTGGACCTCAAATTCCTCAATGTGAGTGTTTGAAATGTCAAATGATACTTGTTTAAACATGAATGAAGTATTTCTAAGCACTTCCCACCTCCAAATCCACAGTTGACTTTGCAGTTGACTTTCTAGGCCTTCAGATGACTTGGGAATATTCTGATGAGATTCAAGCCTCTACCACTTGGGATTTTGCTTCAAAATAACATCATAACTCATATGAACTTCTTATGAATGATTGTGGGGCCCAAATCTCAAGAATGACCACCATCTATTGCTCTATGACTGCCTTGAATGCCTTGACCTGTTAATGCTTCATCTGCAAGACAAAGGGTTAATGACATATTTTTGTACTTTTTGGTTAGTGATTAAAAAGAAAAGCAATGACATACAATGCAAGGAATGCTTGGTGATCAAGAACCACTCTAAAAAAGATGACCTACCCACAAGGAAGGCAGCAAGGTGTCCAATGATCCTTGAGGCAATGTAATGATATGATATGATGCCATGAGGGATCTTAGGGACAAAATTGGGGTCTTACACCATCATATATGCCACCTCAATTAATGAGGGAGATCTGATGGCTCTTATTTTTTTATTTATATTTTATTTTCTGATTTTTCATTTAATCCTTTTATTTTAATTAATTCATATCAATTTCATTTTTAATCCAAAAAATATGGGACTTTCACAAAAAAAATCAAATATTTTCCTCTTTCATTTTATCAATTAAAATTATTTTTTGGATTAATTTTGATATTTTTCATGATTTAATTGTTTTTGTGCATACTTTTTATTGCTTAAAAATGCTTATGACTTCCAAAAAATAATGATTTTTTTTGTCTAAGGTCCTTTGACCTAGGATAAATCTCTTGGCCATTTATTTGGTGTTTTGAAGAGGTTTTAGGTTTTTGATCAAACATAATTAAATAAAAATGCATTTTAATTGATTAATTGTGTAGAAATTATGTTGAGTCATTTTTATTGACTTGTGAAGTTTGACTATGTGTTTGGGCCTTGGTCAAGATTGATTTGACTTTTGTTGGATTAAAATCATTGGATTTATGGGATTGACGAAATGTACATTCCATCTCCCAAAATGAATGAATAATTTTAATTTTATAAAAGTCCTCCCATGACCAATTTGTGTTGATCTCACCTCCCCTCCCTCTTCATCTTTAATCCCATTCTTTTCCATCCCCTTAATTGACCAATGAAGTCTCAATATCCTAAGACTAATTGGTTCATGAATAACTTTGTGTTAGATGAACCAATACAAGTATGAATGAGATTAGGTTCATCCTTTGATCATTTTCTTTTTGTGTGTGGTATGTTTTAGGAGTATGGTTCATTATACCATATCTCTAACATGCATTAACACCAAAATATTTATTGCCCGACTGTAGCAGGAAATTCATGATCATCAAGCTATTGACAAGTTAGAGATCAATTAACAAGAGTCGCCACCGCGCTTTTATTGTTTTCAAGGGAAAAGGGAAAAAGCACGAACAAAACCCAAATAATAAGAAGTTTTCAAATAAAAACTAATAAAAATCAGAGATCATAGGTAAGGGGGTTGGTTACACAGAGGGAAGGTATTAGCATCCAAAGTGTCCTAGGTACTCCTAGGGAGCCATTTTTGTGTGCATATGTATTCTGTACAAAGTGATGTTTACAAGCAAATAGAATGGGGGATGAGAAAAGAATTCATTAATTATATTTTTGTGTTTGACAAGACCTTCAGTCTTGTGCCTACGTACCAACATAAAAAGGAGGGATCAAAACCTTGTAGTTCGTGCTACAAATTTCAAAATGAGTGTGTTGATTTTAACAAAATTTAAGTTTGAAAAGCACAAAGGCCTAAAATGATTTGAATGGGTTAGTTCTTTTTTGGATTTTTTGAAAGTTTAAGTCAAGTATAAATTAATTCATTTACAAATTTGATTTAAGGAAATAAGTTTGAAAATGTAATGGCATAAGGCCAAAGTTTCTATCTTTTTGTAAAAAATGGTCAAAGTTTAGAACAAAAGTAGTTCACACAAAGATGTTTTGAAAAATGGAGGGAGAGATTTTGAAATTAAAGAAATGGGGAGAAGATGAAGAGACTACCCTATGCATAAAAATTTAAAAGTTTAGAGTTGAAAAGACCTGACCAAATGGGTAGCAATCCAATAGACAAGTATGTCAATAGAAACCCAGAATTCCCTTGGGCTTTTTAGAATCAAACAACACACAAATGCACAATTATATCAATCTTGAAGAGCAAATCCATCAAATAAAGATGGCCCTATCTAAGCTTATCCACTTCATGATCTTCTTCAAAATAGCCCATGCAACAGATGAATTCCACAAGTCACAGGTTCAAAATAACAGCTTCACAAATGATCAATGTTGCAGATGAATCTTAGAGAGATCTTCAAAGATGTATCAGATGAATTTCAAATTACAAGCACTTGGTTCTTCCATAAATTGGCATTGGCCAAGTCCATTAGCAAAGGAATGTTGCCTAAGTTCTAAGTCCAATTGGTCCACAAGTCAAGCCAACAGTCCATACAAAAGTTTTTTTTAGGGTTTTTGTTGTTATTATGTACATTAATGGTCAAAGACCACACAGACAAGCAAAGGAACACAAAACAAAATATACCACACAATATGGTCCAAATGTACAAAGTGAAAATTACATTAACATAAACAATTAGAATGATATGTATAATGACAAATGATGATAGAGTGCTAAAAGTAAATTGCATTAAAAGTAAGAGCTTGAAATTAAAAGTTAATAGTTAGTAAGTTAGAAGTTAGTTTTGTTTTGCTTTTGATTTCAAGACATTCTTTGGAGAACACTCAACCCACTTGCCACAAGCATGGATCCTTGAACCAAAACATCTTCCAAAGGAAGGAAAGAAGACCAAGTTTCCACACAATACCATGGAAGAGGGGAGACTTACAATCTCACTAACTAGAATGCTTATGCCTTTTATGTCACAAATTTAGCGCTATGTTAAGCAATCGTAATTGGACTTATGTTGAAGTCACAACTATTTGAGGCCGGGTAATGGACTTTTGGTGTTAGTGCATGTTGGAGACATAGTATTATGAACTATGCTCATTAAACATACCACACATAAAAATATGCAAAAGGTGTGGCCTAATCTCATCCATACTCATGTTAATCTTTCAATCAACTAGCAGTAGGACTTTGAGATGTCATTGGCCAAATGGAAATGAATGAATGAAGAAGGGGAATTAGATGAAGGGGAAGGGGATGAATGAGATCACAAATTGGTCAAAGGAGGACTTTTACCAAATTAATATCATTCATCCATTTTGGGAGACGGAATGTACATTCCATCAATCCCCTAAATCCAATGATATTAACTTAACAAAGTCAAATCAACCTTGACCAAGGCCCAATAACAAACAATCAAACTCAAACAAGTCAATACAAATGGTCAACACAATTTAAATGACATTTATTCAATTAAAAATAATAAAATAGTGCATTAAATTCAAATATGTTTTGTCCAATTCCTAAAATCTCATCAAAACACCAAAGAAATGACCATGAGATTTATCATAGGTCAAACAAGGTCAAAGGACCTTGGAGAAAAAAATTCATAATTTTTGGACATTTAAAAATATATTTAAACAATTAAAAACAATGAAAAATATTTATAATGATCCAAAAAATAATTTTAATTCAGAATATGAAAGAGAAAAATATTGGAAATTTTTGGTGAAAATCCCATATTTTTTGGATTAATATTGAATTTAATATGAATTATTGAAGAAAATGTAATTAAAATAAAATATCAGAAATTCAAAAATACGTGGACCATCAGACCTCCCTCATTAATTGAGGTGGCAGATCTAATGATCCAAAATGCGCGTTCCATGTGTTCCTGAGTCAACCGCGTGGTACAGATGGTAATTAAAACAAACGCTTCAGATTAAAACGTGAGACATGGATCCTATGGTTCAAAAGTGAGACACCTCATCGCCGGAGCCAGAGCTTCGATCATCTTCCCCGATGAGCTCCACCGGACTGGTCAAGATGAACCATCACCAAAATAAAAAACAGGGACACGATCTTGAAGAAAAATGGCACTGAGCTCGAATCTGACCTCCAATTATTCTAATTCCAAATATATTGAGAGATATGTGGATTTGAAAATTGAGGTACATGATTTGAGTTGCTTCGATTTAACCTCAAAGCAACTCAATCTTCTTGCCTACATTGGTAGGACTTCAGACAACTAAAGAATCAATGGAATTGAGCAAGAATTTAGGAGAATTGAAGAGTTTAAAATTTCTGCAAATTACCTTCAATGGAGGTCTGAACTTGATAGATCTTGAGCTTGCTTGCACTTGGACTCACTTTAATCACTTGCAGGAAGAGAATGGAAAGGTTTAGAAGCAATGGATTCCTGGAGAATTGAATTCCAAAAACAGTGGAGATTCAAGCTCAAATTCAAATGAATTTATCAGGTTTATCCTATGAGAGTGAAGGGTTTGAAGAGGGGGATCAAAGCTGGCGCAATGGTGTGTGTAATTATGAGCATAAGGGCCTCAATTTATAGATGAATCCATGTGATATTTGCACACTCTCTCCACTTTCCAAAATTGGCAAATGATGATGGAATGGTGCATGGGCGCGCATAGGCCCATGAAATGATAGTTGAAGGTCCAAAATGAATGATTAGATGTGTTGAAGTTAGCTTAGATTTCAAGGCACATGTGCATTGATGCTTGAAGATTGATCCATGCCAAATGATATCAGTCTGTTTAAGCCATACGCAGCCTATGCATTTCTCATCCAAAATGAATGAATTTGGTCTCTCTGAAAAGGTGAGATCAAGAGGAACAAGTTTGATGTTGAAAACTTTTTCATTTGGAGCTTGTAACTTGGAGAAATTTGAGGTGGAAGTTTGGAAAAATTTGACATATCAAAAAGTTTCTAAGTGTCAAGCCATATGTCTCAATATTCCACCTTACTTAACTTTTTATAGTAGCTTCAAATGAGAAAAATGTCTTCATCAAAGTTGTATCTCTCTCAAAGACCTTCAAAATGGTCACCAATTTCATGTCATTTGGGAAGTTGACCTTCAAATTAGGGTTTAGACAAAATGACCTATAATGTTTCAACATAGAAAATGATTTTCCAAGCAAAAATAGCTCTAGGTATCAACATGAAAGTTGTTTGGGATGTCATTTAGAGTAAGTTTTCTCTTGAAATCATTTTCATATGGTGAAAATCATAAGAGATAGGGTCTAGGGAGACCCAGTTTTGATCAGATGAATTCATCTGGCCAACCACCACCAACCAACTTGCTAATTTCCAATTCTCTTGATTTTATTGGCTCATGGTAGATCATATATGCATAAGATGATGAAATTTTAAGTGTCCCTTGAGGAATTTGATCAATTTGTAAGATAGCTTGTTGGAGAAGTTACTCAAGATACCCAGTCAAACTGGGGTTTCCAAGGCAAATCACCCTCAAACTCTTGAAGCAAACTTGATCAATATAACATGTAGAGAACATTAGGACTCATATATGATGTTCATAACCATTATTGAACCAATTCTTGGTTGTGCTCTTTGTTCATAAGGGTCCCAAATGTAACAACCCAATTTTAGTAATTATTTATTATATTATTATTACTATATTTTATTTTATTTATTTGGAGTATTAATTAATTAATTGGTTGTTAGGTGGTATAATAATTGATTATATTAATTAAATTGGTGTGTTAATTAATTATTTAGTTGATAGGAGATATAATTAAATAATTGTATTAATTAACTTGGTGGATATATGGTGTTAGTTTAATTTATTTGAATTAAATAGAGATATTTAAATATTAGGTCTTATTGGGCCTATTAATTAAATTAGAAGTATAATGACTTAAGCCCAAATAGAATACTAATATAAATAGTAAGAGGTGAATAGAGTGAGAATTAGGATTCATTTGATCATTGAAGGCAATAGAGAAAGAGGAGAGGAAAAGTAAAGAGAAGAGCTAGGGTTTTCCATCAAATTGAAGAGGTAAGGGGGAATCCTTGTTATTATGGGTTAGTATGATCGGGTCAATGGGTAGGAACATGTTTAGGTTGAAATCCTTAAATTGCATGTTTTGGAATTATTAGGTTTTGATGAGTGTTCTTAATTTATGGTGATTTGATTGGGTTAAAACTGTAAACTAATGTCATATATTTAGAGTATTGTATGAGTCATAATTTTCTGAACGTGTAGCTTTTTACGGAATCGAAATCGGAGGTCCGGAAGTCCTCCAATGATGAAAAACACAGAAAATTATGCATGCTGTTTTTCAAAAACGGGTTACCCACCGAGCATTAACCGGTTACTTACTTAAAAATCTGCTAACTGAGTAACGGGTTACCCACCGAGCGTTAACCGGTTACTTGCTTAAAAATCTGCATTCTGTTAAACTGAGTAACGGGTTACTCACCGAGCGTTAACCGGTTACTTGCTTAAAAATCTGTTAATTCTGTTTTCCAGTAACGGGTTACTCACCGAGCGTTAACCGGTTACCACTGTTTGAAAAGGGAAAAATTGAGATTTTAAATGTTGTATTTATTTTGAAATGCAATCTAAGTGTGTGTAGTTGATAATTAGCCTATATTTGTGAATGATATACTGTTATGAATGTGTATATGTACCATTGTTGGATTGTGAATGATATATTGTTATGAATGTTTATATGTACCATTGTTGGATTGTGAATGATATATTGTTATGAATGTGTATATGTACCATTGGTGGATTGTGAATGATATATTGTTATGAATGTGTTTATGTACCATTGGTGGATTGTGAATGATATATTGTTATGAATGTTTATATGTATCATTGTTGGATTGTGAATGATATATTGTTATGAATGTGTATATGTACCATTGGTGGATTGTGAATGATATATTGTTATGAATGTGTTTATGTACCATTGGTGGATTGTGAATGATATATTGTTATGAATGTGTATATGTACCATTGGTGGATTGTGAATGATATATTGTTATGAATGTGTATATGTACCATTGGTGTATGATTCATAGAGTTGAATTATGGTGATATGTGGAATGTTAAGATGGTAGAGATGATCTTAATTGCATATGTATTGGTATTTGTACATTCATTCATGGCATGGTCGGCTTCATTGTGGAAGCGGTGAAACTGTGGGTTCACATGGTATTAGACGTTGATCCTTAATTGGAAATAGGCGTAACAGACGTTGATCCTTAATTGGAAATAGGCGTGGTAAATAGACGTTGATCCTTAATTGGAAATAGGCGTAGCAGACATTGATCCTTAATTGGAAATAGGCGTGGTAAATAGACGTTGATCCTTAATTGGAAATAGGCGTAGCAGACGTTGATCCTTAATTGGAAATAGACGTGGTGGCTTGGATTCTAGATATTGAATCGGCAAGCGGTGAAACGTTTGGTTCACATTATGGTACCACATGCATAGAGTCACATGTCATGCATTGAGTCACACTAGAGTTATGTGATAATTGAATGTTTGCATTGATGTGATTGTGATGTGTGTATGAGATATGGTAATTGAATTTGATGATGTTTGGAGTTATGTGATAATTGAATGTTTGCATTGATGTGATTGTGATGTGTGTATGAGATATGGTAATTGAATTTGATGATGTTTGGATACATAACTTGACTGAATATGTGGTTATGTGATAATTGTAGTTATGTGTATATTTGAGAATATAATATTGGATTTGAATATTATACTCCTTGAGTTTTATGTGTGCTTGAAACATGTGAAATAAATGTTGGTTAATATTATTTACATGGTTATATGAAGTGTGGTGAATTCCTTTAATTGTCGATTTAATCATTGTGCTTGATTAATACTTCTTCATAATGATTTGAATTCTCACCCTTTTTGTTTGAATGTTACCTTTACATGGGTATCGTGCAGATACTCAGGAGTAGTACTGCTGAAGTAAGTGAACGGTAGCACTCGAGGTTAGCTGGAGAGCTTCGGTGCTTTGTTTTTGAGACTAAGTAGTGAGTCAATGCTCTGGTCATGTAACACTGGGTAGATTGATAGTATTGAACTCGTGTCTTATTTGGATATGTTTTATGGTATTACTTGTGAACATGTTTAATTGAAGAGCTTATTGAGAGATGATCATGGTATGGGACATGGATCATTTTATGAAATGCATGGATATTCGTTATTTTCCGCTGCGAACGCATATGCTTGAATATTCATGATAATTGAAATGTGTTATTTTAAATGACCAGGTGTATTGTATATTGATGATGAATGATGTTGGTTTTTGAAAGCTCTTAGTTTTTGAAAACGTCGATGTGACGCCCTTTTGTTTATATGTGTGCTTATTTACTCTGATTATATGTTAAGTATTTTGGGGTAGAAAAGGGGTGTTACACCAAACCCTAGATGTGATCTTGATGAATCAATGAGATCATGTCCTTCCTAAAAAAGAGTTAGGCAAATGCAAAGACATATTTTTGGTATTTTAGTTAGTGAAATGATAAAATACAAGTATGATATAATCACAAAGATGCTTGGTGATCTATCCCAAAACAAACCCAATGAAAAGGGGCAAGGAGGATACCAAGGTGTGATCCCAATGCTTATGCTTATGATGGTAATACATGAGGGATCTTAGGGTCAAAATTGGGGTCTTACACCGACCTCAGATAGTTGTGACTTCTACATAAGTCCAATTACGATTGCTTAACATAGCGTTAAATTTTAACCCAAAGGCATAGCATTCTAGTAAGTGAGATTGTAAGTCTCCCCCCTTTCATGGTATTGTGTGGAAACTTGGCCTTTTTTCCTTCCTTTGGAAGATGTCTTGGTTCAAGGATCCATGCTTGTGAATAGAGGGTTGAGTGTTCTCCAAAGAATGACTTAATCAATTGAAAAGCAAAACTCCACTAACTTTTAATCAACTAACATTTGACTAACTCTTATTATTCTTGCTTTTAATTTCAAGTCATTTACTTTATGCAATTTAAATTCAAGTCATTTACCATTTCATTTGCCATTTATATATCATTTAACTTGTTTATGTTTATGTCATTTTCACTTTGCTCACTTGAGCCATATATTGTGATTGTATATATTTGTTTGTGTATCTTATTTGTGTTTATGGACTGTTGTATTTGATCTGAGCTTTGGACTTAGAATTAGGCAACATTCCCTATGCAAAAGGACTTGGCCAATGCCAATATTTCTGAAACCAAGTTATTGTGAGTTGAGCTTCCATTTGATGCAAGTATTGGGATCCACATGAATTCATATGCTACATGGTCTTGATGTAAATATTATTTTGAACCTGAGTCTAATTACATGATCAAATTCAAGATGTCTACTTCAACGTTTATGTTTGGAGGAAGTTCAAACTCAACTTGAAAATGCATGTGCCAAGAGGAAACATTATAGGTCATTTTGGGCCAATACCATTGAACAAGTGATTTTCCTCAACTTCTAAAATGCATAACTCCTTCATGAAAAATCCAAATGAGGTAAAATTTATGACCAAATTGAAGAGGTTTAAAAGTGCTACAACATTTATGAAGGAACTGTTCTCATTTGAAGTCCATAGAAAAAGTTATTCAAGGAGGAAGAAGTGAACATTTGACTTGGGACTTAGAAAATTTTCAAATATGTTTGATTTCCCAAACTCCCACCTTAAAATTCATAATGATCCAAGCTTCAAATGAATAAGTGTTCAACATGAAAGTTGTTCCCCTTTATCTTACCTTCCCAAAAAAGTCCAAGATCATCTCATTTGAATCAAAATTGAGGGACATGCGCATGGATCCATTGTGGGAAGTGTTTTGGCAAGTTTTGAGCTCAAATGATCATTCTTCTTTGCATGCTTCCACATGAGGAATTCAGTACACTTTGCACATGAATTGGAAGTGGAATACATCATTCCTTAGGTCTAAACCATTGCATATGCACCCATGCAAGAAGGTTTCCAAATTTGGCCAAAATTCAAGTGGTGCAAAAATCAAATGCATTGCCTATTTAAACAAGCTCAAGGCTTCATAATCAACATCAACACCTTGCCCAAGCTTTACTAGACTGATTCAAACCTCCACTACCATAGAATTTCTGAAGATTTCTCTTGAAATCGAGCTTGAACTTCATCTTCTGTTTGGAAGTTCAAACTCCAGAAATTCACTTCCCTTTTCATCTCAATTGGCTTATGTAAGCAAGAGGAAGAGAAAGCAATCAAATCCAGACCAAGATCAAGTTGAATTGGATCAACTCAAAGTTGATTTTTCAGAAATTTCATCTCTTTGATTCTCTCTCAATTCTTCATCATTCTTTGTGATTTTTGGTCGTCTGAAGTCCTATCAATATAGGCAAGAAGATTGAGTTGCTTTGAGGTTAAATCGAAGCAACTCAGTTCATGATCCTCAAAATTCAAATCCCTGTATCTTTTTATATACTTGGAATTGGAGAAAATTGAGGCCAGATTCATGCTCCTAAGCATTTTCCCTTCAAATTAGTGTATTCATTTTCATTTTTCATAAGGTTTTAGTTGGACCAGTCCAGTGGTCCTCACCAGAGAAGATGACCGGAACTAGGGCTCCGGTGGTGCGCTGGGACAATCCAGGCCATCTGATTTGGTTCTCACGTTTTAATCTCATCCATCCAATTTGATTACCATTAGTGTGGCACAGTTGACTGAGGCATTGGTGGAAAGCGCGCGCTTGGCCATCAGATCTACCACCTCAATTAATGAGGGAGATCTGATGGCCCTTATTTTTTTGATTTATATTTTATTTTCTGATTTTTCATTTAATCCTTTTATTTTAATTAATTCATATCAATTTGATTTTTAATCCAAAAAATATGGGACTTTCATCAAAAAAATTCAAATGTTTTCCTCTTTCATTTTATCAATTAAAATTATTTTTTGGATTAAATTTGATATTTTTCATGATTTAATTATTTTGTGCATATTTTTTATTATTTAAAAATACTTCTGACTTTCAAAAAATAATGATTTTTTTTGTCTAAGGTCCTTTGACCTTGTTTGACCTAGGATAAATCTCTTGGCCATTTATTTGGTGTTTTGAAGAGGTTTTAGGTTTTTGATCAAACATAATTAAATAAAAATGCATTTTAATTGATTAATTATGTAGAAATTATGTTGAGTCATTTTTATTGACTTGTGAAGTTTGACTATGTGTTTGGGCCTTGGTCAAGGTTGATTTGACTTTTGTTGGATTAAAATCATTGGATTTATGGGATTGGTGAAATGTACATTCCATCTCCCAAAATGAATGAATAATTTTAATTTGATAAAAGTCCTCCCATGACCAATTTGTGTTGATCTCACCTCCCATCCCTCTTCATCTTTAATCCCATTATTTTTCATCCCCTTCATTGACCAATGAAGTCTCAATATCCTAAGGCTAATTAGTTCATCAATAACTTTGTGTTAGATGAACCAATACAAGTATGGATGAGATTAGGTCCATCCTTTGATCATTTTCTTTTTGTGTGTGGTATGTTTTAGGAGTATGGTTCATTATACCATATCTCTAACATGCATTAACACCAAAAAATTTATTTCCCGACCTCAGATAGTTGTGACTTCTACATAAGTCCAATTACGATTGCTTAACATAGCGTTAAATTTTGACCCAAAGGCATAGCATTCTAGTAAGTGAGATTGTAATTCTCCCCCATTTCATTGTATTGTGTGGAAACTTGGCCTTTTTTTCCTTCCTTTGGAAGATGTCTTGGTTCAAGGATCCATGCTTGTGAATAGAGGGTTGAGTGTTCTCCAAAGAATGACTCAATCAATTGAAAAGCAAAACTCCACTAACTTCTAATCAACTAACATTTGACTAACTCTTATTATTCTTGATTTTAATTTCAAGTCATTTACTTTATGCAATTTAAATTCAAGTCATTTATCATTTCATTTACCATTTACATATCATTTAACTTGTTTATGTTTATGCCATTTTCACTTTGCTCACTTGAGCCATATATTGTGATTGTATATATTTGTTTGTGTATCTTATTTGTGTTTATGGTCTTAGGTACTTAAAATACTTAATAAACAACAAAAACCCTAAAAAATGTTTGAGTGGACTGTTGGATTTGATCTGAGCTTTGGACTTAGAATTAGGCAACATTCCCTATGCAAAAGGACTTGGCCAATGCCAACATTTCTGAAACCAAGTTATTGTGAGTTGAGCCTCCATCTGATGCAAGTATTGGGATCTACATGAATTCATCTGCTACATGGTCTTGATGTAAATGTTATTTTGAACCCGAGTCTAATGTCTTATTCTGAACCAATCAAGGAGTAGTTCATCTGATACATGGGAAGATTAAGAAGAAGACTGTGAAGTTTCTTGCTTGGATGCGGCTATATTTATTTGATACCTTGATCTTCATATTGCTACTTGCTTATTGATATTGCTTGATTTAAAGTCCAAAGGGAAAAGTGGGTTTCTATATGACATTCTTGTCTATTGGATTGCATCTCATTGGTAAGATATTTTCAAATCTTAACTTTTAAGTTTTTTCTTATGATTAGTCTCTTCATCTCCTCCAATTTTCTTAAATTTCAAAATCTCCCCCTTTTCAAAAACCTTCTTTGCTTGTGATTTCTAAACTTAGACTTTATTGCAAATTAGAAACTTTGGCCTTAAGCCATTGCATTTTTAAAACTTTTTTTTTTAAAATCAAACTTGTAAATGAATTTAACCATATTGACTTAAAATTTCAAAAGACAAAAAGAACTAACACACATTCAAACCTTTGGGCCCTTTGTGCCTCTTTTGAACTCAAATTTTTATTAAAAGCAATCCACTCACTTTGAAATTGTTACCATGAACTACGAGGTTTTGATCCCTCATTTTTATGTTGGTACGTAGGCACAAGTCCGAAGGTCTTGTCAAACACAAAAATGTAATCAATGAATTATTTTCTCATTCCCACACTTTATTTATTGCAAACATCTTTTATACCAAAACACATACACACATAAAACATGGCTCCCTAGGAGTACCTAAGACACTTTGGGTGCTAACACCTTCCCTCTGTGTAACCAACCCCCTTACTGTAATCTCTGGTATTTTATTAGTTTTGATTTGAAAACTTCTTATCTTTAGGTTTTGTTCGTACTTTTCCCTTTTTTCCTTTGGAAACAATAAAAGCGCGGTGGCGACTCTGGTTTTATTGATGTTAAGTTTATCCATATCTTAATGGTCATGAATTTACCGCTACATAAATTAAGTGGCGGCTCTGCTGGGGAGTAGTCCTTAGTGGGTTTAGCCTACTTTTTTATGTGTATATAATTGTACATTTGATGTTTGTATATTTGTTTTATGATAATTTGCTTGTTGTGCTTGGTGATCTCTGAGTGGTGAGATAAGTTCTAACCCGAACTTGAGTGCAATTAAGATAAGAGGATGGTATAGTCATGTTCGACTTGTGTGGAGTAGTCCTTAACAAGTTGGCTTGAGACCCATGCACTCAGTGGAGACCCTTTTGGAGCTATTGATGTCACATAAGTTATTTGTGGTTAGGCATTACTTTCTATGATTTGGGGTCCGAGAAGCTGAGGACCTTATTTAACCCGACTTTGCCTATTTAGGACGTGGTGCAAAGACTGTTCAGGTGTAGACTTGATAATAGTTGTTACGCGATACGATATTCAGACGAGTTTCTCTTGAGAATATTATGGGTTGATGAGTCAATCATCCTAACTTGTAATATCCGATAGATGAAATTAAGACTCTGGGAACTCTTTAGAACATGATCTATAGGCTTTTATCCTTAGTACACTCCTTTGGGATGGTTCTTAACTTGACTCCATGCTCGTGACTCACAACAAACCCTTTGATTCTTGGTTGATCCAATCAAGTCTTGTCAATATCAATGGAACTTGGGTGTTAATAAGGTGAAAACCATAAATCCACCAAAATGGATGATTGATCTTGACAATGACTTGATTCATCCCTTGACCTTTGTTTGCCTTGTGTGTGATCCCTTATTTATGATTGTTGCATTCATGCATTCATGCACATCATGACATTCATCACATGAAAAATAACTTCAAGGAACTGAGATTTTATTCACAAATAGTTTCAGACCATGGATTGTGGACGAAGGAACACTAAGAAGTACAGTTTCAGATGTCCTGATTTGAAAGAGCTAAGGAAGTTGTCATCCTTTGTATTAGATCCCTTGGAATTCAAGCAACGTCATGTGAAGCTTTTGTCTGTGTTGGCTACTAATATGGTTGAAGGACTCTTGAGTGTGTTGGTTCAGTTTTATGACCCTTTCTACTATTGCTTCACTTTTCCCGATTATCAGCTTATGTCTATGTTAGAGGAATATGCCCATCTCTTTGGAATACCCGTTTCTGACAAAGTGCCTTTTAGTGGATTGGAGGAGATTCCCAGATCTCATATTATAGATGAAGCTCTTCATCTGAAGAAGTCTGAGATTAAGGCTCATTGGGTGAAGAAAGGAGGAATATTTGGGTTGACTTCTGAGTTCCTTATTGGGAAAGCTACTGATTTTGCTCAAACCAGTAGTATGGATGCTTTTGAAGCTATCTTTGTGTTGCTCATCTATGGTTTGGCTTTGTTCCCTAACATTGACGATTTTGTTGATGTTAACACCATTAGGATCTTCTTGATTGGGAATCTTGTACCTACCCTGTTGGGTGATGTGTACTTCTATTTGCAATTGAGGAATTCTAAAGGTGGTGGGACTATTGTATGATGTGTCCCTCTTCTGTACAAGTGGTTTATTTCGCACTTGCTTCAGACGCTTGCTTTTGTGGAGAACAAACAATGTCTACGGTGGTCTCAGAGACTTATGTCCCTCACTAATGATGATATAGTTTGGTATGACTCTGCATTGAGTAGTTTGGATATTATTGATAGTTGTGGTGAATTCTCTAATGTGCCTCTCACTCGTACACAAGGAGGAATCAATTACAACCCTGCTTTGGCTCGTCGTCAACTTGGGTTCCCCTTAAGAGACAAACCGAATAACACTCAGTTAGAAGGTCTTTTCTATCAAGAGGGTAAAGATCCCCAACATTTGAAGCAGAAGATGATACATACTTGGTATAATGTACATAGGAAAGGAAGATCCGAGCTTGGTCCGTGCAACTGTGTAGCTCTGGAAGCTTACACTACTTGGGTGAAGAAGAGAGCTTTGGAATTGAAGATGTCGTATGCATGTGAAAGACCTATGTCTTTGGTTGTGGTTGAGCCATCAACTCTCC